>NW_027529441.1:7428117-7589935 GCF_008692635.1 Crocuta crocuta | reverse complement strand
TGTTATATATATATATATATATTTTTTTTTTTTTTTTGAGAGAGGGAGAGCACAAGCAGAAGAGGGGCAGAGAGAGAGAGGAAGAAGGAGACATGGCATTCAAAGCAAGCTCCAGAGTTGAACACAGAGTTGAACCCATGAACTGCCAGATCATGAACTGGGTTGAAGTCTGATGCTTAACCAACTGAGCCACCTACGCTCTCCTGTTGTTATATAGATTTAAGCATCTTTATACTACTCTACCATACATAATGTGTGTAAGGAATAGTAGTGTTGCCTGATTCTGCAGAGTGCCAAGAAAAGTGGGAATTAAACAAAAAAATAAAATGTAACAGCACCCAAGCTCTTTGTGGCAGTAATGGCTTGCAGGCTTCATATTTGAAGACTAATATGAAAATCTGTTCTCAAAGAGTTTGCAGTCTTATACAAGAAACTGAACTTGTATATTGGAAAGTACAAATGAGTAGAGATGTTTCATAAAAGATCTTCAGGCAAAGAACTATTAGAAATTCATGTTCATATGTAGAACATGAACATTTTGCCTAGCATTTCATCTAGACTTGTACTACTCGGATTTTTGGTGAGATTTCCTTATCATTTGAGATTTGTTTTGAAGTTTTGCTCTATCAAAAAAACAATAAAGTTTTGCTTTATTAAAATATAATCTAATTCTGTCTCTAATATTTCACAAAATTTCAGACAGCTCAATTCTCATCTGATGAATGATTAAGGTAACCCAGTTTTACCATGTGTAGCTATTTTCACTCCTGCCTTTCAGATAAAGAATCCACATACCATCTCCTATGCACATATCCCTGGGATGGGAAAGCTAGTCTCTCAAAGTTGAGTAGCTATTCAAGAAAAAAATAAATGGATTACTTATTTGTGTTTTAAATTATTTTTGATAATTAAAATAATTGAGCGATGTATGGCCATAAACTTTCATATTTTATTTTAAGATACATGGGACTAACACTCAAGAAACACCAAATGACTCCTTTATGTTTTATGGACATAAAAAGATATCAACATTTTAAGTCAATCAAACACTTTAATTTGTCTCATTTCTACTTTTAGAAATTTTTCAAATAACAAAGGCCAAACCACACATTAAACTCTGTCTCTAGTCAATGATACTCTATGTATGAGTCATGCTCTGTCAAGAAACAAATCTACTCAGACATGTTGAATTTAAGAGAATGGAATTCAAAAACAAGAAGAGGTATGGACAGTACCCAGGGAACGAGCTGGAGAGTTGTCAAAGTCTAGCTACCCCAGGCCTAAAGGAGTGAAGGGAAGAGACAATGTTATAATGGGCTGGTGAAAGCTGGAATCATGGTGAAGGACCACCTCTCTAGATCTGTAGACATAGAAAGAAGCAGCTATTCTGCGACCTGAATTGTGAAAAAGAAAGGGAAAAATGGAAGAAACGCCATGATTTAATTTTCTTCCTGTCCTCTGAAACCTTCCAAGTGTCTTCTTTTAGTTAAACTGCAAGCCAGAGGTCAAGGGAGCCTGGACTTGTAGCCTGCCAGGGTGAGAATCCTAGAGCACAGAGCAAAAAGAAAGAACAGAGGGAGAATGAAATCAAGGTAAAGTGGGGAAATTTTAGAATAATCAGCTTTTCTTCTTCCAAAAATCCCCACTCACAGAATGCATTTGTGCATATTAAAATTTATTAACTTTTATCCAGCCCCTCTCTCTCCATAGATTATATCTCTTTCACTCTACCTCAACAAGTCATTTCCATTAATTTTATTATGCAAATCATATAGCTGTCGCCTCTGATCGCTCTTCTTGGTCTTCTCTCCTCTTCAAAATCTAAGACTTATTAAAATTTTCTTCTATGGATCCATTCCAGGTTCTACTCTTCAGTGACTTGGGAATTTCTAACACTTCCTTCTTGTTTCTACTAATGCTCTGTAATGAGAGGTAAGAGCTATATAGGTATTTCATTCCTCCGTAGATGAATTATGCCATCCTCTACACCAATTTATCTACTCCACCTCATACACACGAGTGGAAGTATTAATATCAATTTTTTTTCAAATAGCATTTCCCTACTCCTTCCTTCTTTGTTACTGTTGCTGTTAGTTATTAACCAAATCTGAGAAGGGCTTGAGAGATGAGCTTATCAGATAAGTGATAGAAATTAAGATATTTCTGTAAAATATCCTAAAAACTTAGGTACATATGGGCTACAATTTTGTATTGTTAATTTAAGGAATACCAATATTTTAATAAAAAGTATACAACTGCTATATATAATTGCTTATCAATTGGATATGCAAAGATTGGTCTCACTACTTGACAAGGCTTACTATTAGTAGTTAAGTAAGAAAAATCCTTATTCTAGCTTAGAGAGGGTCAGAGAGAAACAAATAATAATGTCAGGTTTTTTTTCAGCCATTATACACCTTGCTTATAGTGAGTAAAAATAGTAAAAGGCTGGGTCATGTTCATTAGCAATGTAATGGTGCAAAGAAAGTGGTTCAGAAAGAGCTAAGAAAGTAGTAAGTTTCATGTGCTCTCAGGGTATCATATCACTATTTCCTTTGGTGTTAGTTTGGATAATGCAAACTGCTAGAAAAAGTGACCTAACAACTCAAAATCCTTAAACATAATGGAAGTCCATTTCTCATGTTCCTGTTTAAATTAGATTTTCCTGGCTCATGAGTGAATGATCTCCATGATCCAGGGAAATAAATTTTTCCATCTTCTACTTTTCCATCACTTTCAGCCTTTTTTCAACTGGATCTTGCTAGAAGAAGGAATGAGAGATGTTCTGCAGTGGCCATTTTATATAGGTCAGTAATAAAATATTCTTCCCTGGCTGGCTGGAGTTCAACTACCACCTTGCTCTTGGTATCCCATTGAGAGGGGCACATCTATTTTTTTTAAAGCCTTCACATAACAATAACACATAGGACTTTGATTCACATTTCATTGGCTAGCTCTCAATCATGGTGCCTAATCTAAGTGCAAAAAGACTGGGAAATATATGCTAGCTAGTATACCTCAGAAGAAGAGAAAATGGATTGTTTTTACTGAACACTAGCAATTTCTACTGCATAGGGATTATGAGAAGGAGTACTTAAATATGTAACTCTTTCTAAAGATGTATTTGCAATTTTTGTTTTTAAGGTTTAAGTTTGCTCTGGAGTTAAATTCTAAGATAAAAGATAAGCTCATCACTTCTATGTTTGATGATTTTAAATATACACATTTAATCAGTGTAGATTGGATTCAAATAACTTGTCTTGCCTGTAAATTTGGGTAATTGCATGGGGACAGATTTTTTCCTTGTTTTATTTTCAGACATACTCATCTATTTATATGTAATAGTGTAAAGAGCTACAGTTTTAAAAAGAGAATAAAAATAAATTTCTTCCTACCTCTTTACAAAACTTGCTTTTATGTACGTAGTGCTTCTGAAAACTTGAGTATCATTTTTACAATGTATAATGCCACTCTACAATCTATCGCAGTTTTGTTATTTCTTCCACTATAGTGACATTTGTCATGTTTTGACATGGTGCTATGTGTTGATAATATAATGATAAAAACACAGATTTTTTTTTTATTTGCCCCACATAATGTTTACATTCTAGTGTGGTAAAATGATAGCTCCTAGTTGAATGCTCACTAAATTTCACTTAATCTTCAAAGGTAGGGTAGTTATTACTACCTCTATCTTATAAATGAAGTCACATTCAGAGGGAAACAACTTGCCCATGGTCTCAGGATTTATAAAAGTAAATATAGAAAAACGCTAAAGTCAGTGTTGATATCCCTCCAATCTCTTCATATCACATATGGCAGAGATATTTTTCATATTTAACTAACACTGTATCATAAGATGATTTGATCCTGCAATTTCAATGGAACGTAAGTGTATTTCAAAATTTAGGTTTCCGTATTTAATTTCAAACCATCTCCTCTTCTCATTTTCAAATAAATTATGTTTTATTCTAGGGATCTTCCCTCCATTTTCTAATGAAACTGTACTCCTCAACTGTAGCTGTTTAAATTTCTTTTTGGTTCCAAGTGGAGAGATTATTTGCTAATTTTTTTAAACAATGAATAAACAGTGCCATCTTCTGTTGATATTTTATTCAACAATTGGGAAAAAAGAATTGTAAGATTGGGTTAATATAGATCAGCAAAAAGAAGCAAATAATTTGGAGATTTTACAATCTTGGCATAATGTATTACATCTTTGAACACTGGCAAAAAAGCTAATTATTTGAATGGCCTCTTGGGGCAAAGACATATTTAAAACAGTTCTGCGTGATTAATTATCCAAGACCTTTGAATATCCATTCAAACAATGGAGGGAAGAGAAACGATGAGGAGGAAGACAAGTGACAGTGACAGAAACAGGTGGCAAGTATTTGTAACAATTTGGTGTCAGTACTGTTATAGAAATAAAAATTTGTAATTTTTCTGTTTTCTCCATTAGGCAACCCCTCTCTCATCTATATCTTTACAAGTATATATTTGATTGCAAAAATTCCTCTACCTATTTTCAAGAAGATGGAAAATAGGAATTTTTAAAAATAAGCTTTTAAGATTTAATGTTAATAAATATTTGTTTATCTGCTTGTGGTTCATAGATTTTAAACTTAAGGCACAAGAAATAAGTCACATAAATGCAAATTACTTTTATAGATTAGCTAAGAAAACATATTTTTTAAAAACATCTTGATATTTGGAAAATATATATCTTCTGCTCTAATTCAGTCCATCCATTGTAGATGACTCATAGGAGAAAACAAAAACAAACAAAATTTACCACCCACTCCCAACAGATATAGCCTATATAACTGGCCATAATTGTATGAGGACATTTGAGTCAATTTTAAAGTATTTTAAAAATAAAACATCTAGATGAGCTTTAAGTTTTATGAATGGCAGCATTGTCAGTAAAACATAGCAATCATAGTTTAAACCTAGGCCAGGAATTTTTCTTGTAGGGAATTTGAAGTAGTCAAAGGCAAATCAATGAGAATTAGTGAATTGAAGCATTCTTATCCATGAATCCAAAGGGATAAGCACAGGAACATAAATTAAAGGCAGCTTCATTCCACGCTTCAAAGAATCTTGACTCTTGTCAAGCAAGGTTGCTTGCTATATATGGTCACACTTTGCATATTCAGAGACAAATCACGCATAGAAACAGGTTAAAATGTGTGCATGAAATTCAAAATGGCAATATGTGACCACCACCCTTCACATACTTCAGAGGAAGAAAATAATCTGGTTTTTGGCAACATTATTCACAATGTCCTTTTTTGCATGTCTATTTCTTTAACAGTTATTCTAATGATTTAAGGTGGGTGTTATTATCCATCCTCTCCTAGGTTAATCTCCATTCTACTGATGAATCTCTCTGATGGTTCTCCAAATTCCCCAAACACATTTTCATTTAAACTGTTGATTTTATGTGATATTAGAGCAATCAGTGCTGGACAGAGATGGGTGGAGGTGCATGAAATTAACACGTTAACAGTACTGTAACTCCAGGGAATGCTGGATATTTGGGGTCTGAAAGGTCACTAGGTTTAAAGATAAGAATCTTCTATTTTTGAGTGTTTTCAATGTGTGCTAATATCCATACTCGATACCCTGTTATCTAAGGGTATTATATGTTGATTTGAAAATATGAAACACACTTAGAAAACACATTGATTTCATATTTATATTGTTCCCCTCAAAAAACCCAGTAGTGGGTAAAAAGGTTTACTGCAGACTAACAATATTAGACTTAGGGAGATTGTAAAATAGGTATCTGCAATCATATCTATGATTTTTTTTAGCTAACTGTTCTACTTAACCTTATAAAATAGAAAATGTTGTCAGTTGAAGATAGTCACATATTGACAATTTCAAATGATTCAAGTAAATTAATGGAAGGAGAAATCACTCTAGAGCCTTTACCCAAAACAGTTCAATGTACAATTAGGAGATTTGAGAAAGATACTAGATTAATAAAATAAAACTTAACTATAATTTATAGGAGCCAGGAGTAATTGTTTATGCAAGAACACTTCAAACTAAATTCAATTGCTGGAGGCCAGGGGTAGGGGAAGCTCCAGACATTGCCGGAGACGGAAACTGCACAGGTCATCCCTGATGGCAAGGCCCAGGGAAAAGACAGTCAGAAGAACCCCCTGAAGAATTCTTCTTCTCTACTTTGTCTGTACCTTTTACTCTCACTTCTGCTGTTAGCCTATTCTAGGGTTAATATGAAACCAGAATCACCCAAAGTTCCCCCCTTCCACCAAAATGGAATGTACCTAAATATCATGTCTGCCCTCTCAATCAGATGTTGTCTAATGAATATTGTAGCAATTAGCAAAACTGGAGACAGTCCGGTATGCATGGGGTCTATAAGAGACCTGGAATTCATTTTCCTTGTATGAGTCTAATTGCCAGTAAGAATACGTATTATGCCATAAGCAGAGACAAAAACAAGACTTACTAGTTGTGGAGGACTTTCTCGAAATAGTGTTAGAGAAAAATTTGCCTGCTAACCTCAAGCCTGTAAGGCACTTATGGATTGTTCTGGCCAAAGAATGAGACTGGTAAATGCAGAGACCAAATTCTAGTTGATCCACGTAAAACATTTCCATACATCATCTATGATAAATGTTAACATTGTTCTTTCTTAGTAAGGGGTTGTGAGAGTGTGTTACCTACAACTGTGGGTACAAGTATATCCTGTTTTTGCATGCCCACTGAATTTAAACAATTAAAGGGCACTGTGATCTCATATATTCTGGAAATATACTTCACTTATCCTTAGATACCCTGTCATACATAGTAAAGAACATGTAAAACTTTGTTACGACTACCTGGTTAAATTTTATTGGTTGAAGTGGAAATTATGTACCGTGAAATCACTGTTGCCAAGAAAACTTAGAAATGTTAAGTCCTATGACTGTACTAAAAAAATGTAAATTGTTTAAGCATGATTGTTTGAATTCTCTATTTAAAAACCCTAAGCTGAAAAATAAATTTGAGCAGTCCACCTGAAGAAGCTGGCTCCGTGTCTTCTTTCGCCGATGCCAACCATCACTCTCCGGGCAAACCCTGGCTGGCAGAGGATGGACCCCTGCAAGACAAGAGAACATCATAACTATCTTCTGTAGAATGTTTATACATTTGATACCTGGAAGCCAATGTGTGGTCAAGTCTCTATCAGTCCCCTGATGACCTTAATATATATCTGTATGGTGAAAAGAGTAAAATTGCTTATATATATCTCCAGAAAAACTTCACAAGTAATAATTTAATAATATCAAATTAACATAAAACATGGAAGTAAAATTAAAAAGACTAGTGTAGTGTCTTAAAAATCTAATGGTTCAATAATTTAAGACATTTAAATTTTATTTCTTAAGGTCATTTATTTTTTTTTTGAGAGAGACAGAGAGGGGGGGGGAGAGAAAGAAAAAAAGAAAGAGAGAGAGAGAGTACAAGTGGAGGAGGGGCAGAGAGAGAGAAGGAAGAAGAGAAAATCCCAAGCGGGCTCTGTGCTGCCAGTGCAGAAACCAGCGTGAGGCTCAAACTCACAACCATGAGATCATGACCTGAACTGAGATTAAGAGTTGGATGCTTAATTGATTGAGCCACCTAAGCACCTCTTACAAGAGATATTTGTTAGAAAAAAATTGGTGTCACATTACTGGTTAATGATGTATAGAGATTTTTTACATTTGCAAAAAAATAATCAAAATGGGGGTAGCTATGTATTTACTGAGGCTAAGTTTTAGAATTTGTTCTTCCAGTTCAAAGGAATCACATTGGAAAAGTATTTTCTCTACACTGATTTGGGAAAGGATAGACATCCTAAGTGGCACAGAAAATAATCTAAGATCAGAAATGATATATGAATAAAGAATAATTAGAATGATAAAAATAACTCCAAATCATTGATAAGTGAAGCAATTAATATATTTAAAGTAACAAAGAGGAAGATTTATAGAAATTAGTAATCAATTTTTCAAGAGCTTCTCAGAAACTTGAAACTAGGCAGTATAAATTTTTTTAACTACATGTTATGAAAGTCATTAAAAACTATTTTTATTGTTGTGAGTTTGTGACCCAAAGGGATGCCTTGATGACATTTTGCAGCTTTAGAAAATAACACTGATATCCATTTGATAGATGGAATGATCTCTGATGGCAGAAACAATTTCAGCGGCCCAATCAAGATAGTATTAATTCCTGTCCCAATAATGTTATAGTCAATGGAGTGGAAGTAATGGTTACAAGTGACATGATAGAATATTTTGGGACTTGGTCATATGTTATGCAAGAGACGAATTTGAGATGATGTTGAGATTTCTAACTGGGATGATCAAGCAGGAGGTGATACTGTTAACCT
Source organism: Crocuta crocuta (assembly GCF_008692635.1). Lineage (NCBI taxonomy): Eukaryota > Metazoa > Chordata > Mammalia > Carnivora > Hyaenidae > Crocuta > Crocuta crocuta. The sequence goes on along the minus strand of NW_027529441.1, from coordinate 7,581,543 downwards.
AGAGAAAGGAAAGGAAATGATTCGCTATGTATTATTTTCCTATTACCATGGTAAAAAATTACATATACTTAGTGTTTTAAAACAGCACAATTTATTTCAGTATAGTTCTGAAAGTAAGACGTTCAAAATGGATGTTAAAGTCTGGGCTGAAGTCAAGGTGTTGGTAGAACTTCATTCTTTCTGGAAGCTCCATTTCCTTGCCTTTTCCAGCTTCTAGAGTCTGTCTATATTCCTTGGCTGCCTTAATCACTTTCCTTCTTCAAAGCTTCCAATGGCAGATGGAGTCTTTCTCATGATGTTATTTCTCTAATTTTGATTCCTGTGTCCCCTTCCTCTACCATTTAAAGACTCCTCTGATTACAGTGGGTTAGCCCAGACAATCCAGAAAAATATAATTTAAGTTAAACTGATTAGCAACTTTAATTCCATTTTCAAACTTAATTCTCCCTTGGGATACAATGTGACATATCCAGAAGTCCTGGGGATTAGGATGTGGACATTGTTGTCAAGGGCATCTATTTTTTTCTGCGTACCACAGTCAAGTTATACTGCAGCCAATGAAGAGTAGCAAAAGAGAGAAAGAATGTTTCAATCATACTGAATCTAAGATTCTAGCTTTATATCCAGATAAAAATGTCTAGGAAGCAATACAAAACTTGGATAGGCACATTATTATAAATTTCTCCAAACTCTTGCCCATTTATAAATAACGCTTACACAATGCACGTTTATCTTCACAGGGTATCATGGACTAAAATCAAAGTATCAGCCAGATTGAATTATCGTTTGTAGGCTGGGTAGAAAAATATGCATCCAAGCTCAGTATTGTTGGCAGAATCCAGCTCCTTGTAGTTACTGCATTTCCACATCCCTATGCTTACTACAGACTGAGTGCTGCTCTCAGCTCCTGGAGGCCACTCACATGTGGCCAAGTGGTCACCTTCATCTTCAAGTCAGCAACAACATGTTGAATCCTTTTCCTGCTTTTAATCTCTGACTTCTCTTCTGCAACCAGCAGGGGAAAAAACTTCTATTATTTTTTTCATTATATTTCTTTAATAATTACGGTTACTTTTTTCATTTTAATTGTTTTCATCATGATAAATGTACTCTTTATTCTCCTCAAGCTCCTTTTCTCCCCATCCCTCAACCCACCTCCCCTCTGATAACTATCATTTTGCTCTCTACAGTTAAGAGACTATTTCAGGGCCCCCAGGTGTCTCAGTCAGTTAAGCATCTGACTCTTGATTTTGGCTCAGGTCAGGACCTCACGGTTCGTGAGTTTGAGCCCTGCCTTGGGCTCTGAGCTGAAAGCATAGAGCTTGCTTGAAATTTTCTCTCTCCCTCTCCCTGCCCCTTACCTGCTCATGATGTCTTTCTCTCCCTCAAAGTCAATAAATAAAAATTTTAAAAAAAGAGACCATTTCTTGGTTTGCCTCTCTCTTTCTCTCTCTTTTTGTCCCTTTGCTCATTTGTTTTGTTTCCTAAATTCCACATATTACTGAAATCATATACTATATGTCTTTCTTTGACTGACTTATTCCACTTAGCATTATACTCTCTAGCTCTACCCATGTTGTTGCAAATGACAAGATTTCATTCTTTTATGGCTGAATAACACACACACATAATATATGTGTATATATATGTATATATATGCATACGCCCCACATCTTCTTTATCCATTCATCTATTGATGAACGCTTGGGCTGCTTCCACAGTTTGGCTATTGTAAATAATGTGCAATAAATATAGGAGTATGAGTGTCCCTTCATATTTATGTTTTTGTATTTTTTTGAGTGAATACTCAATAGTGTGATTCCCAGATCATAGGTAAATCTATTTTTTGTTAGGAATTTGTGTACTGTTTTCTACAGTAGCGACACCAATTTGAATTGTACTGATGAAAACAATTCAAGGCAATGCAAGGAAAGGGAAAGATATGCCACCCCCATGAGCCAGAAGAACAAGTATTATTAAAATGTCTATGCTACCTTAAGCAATCTTGCATTTATATAATGCACACTGATAATGAATCAGCATTTATGAAATTAAGGAAACAATACCATTTAATTTTGCATCAAAAATAATGATATACCTAAGAATGAATTTAACCAAAGAGGTGAAAGACCTTTACTCCGAAAACTAGAAAACGCTATGCTTTTAGGAACTATGTAATTACAACAGACTCACTTTGATCTTAAAGTCAACAGTGCTATATGATGTAGGTAGATATACATTAATAATGCAAGTAAAATTACTCAGACTTAGATTTAAAAGAATTATACAGATGTGTACAGTGGAGAAGTGGCCATCTTAGAGACCATCTTAGAACTCTTTTCACCTCACTAGTCATTATCATTTTTCCTTCCTTCTTGTCTTATAACTCTTTCTAATCTTTGGATCTAAAATCATGATTCTTATTTTCATTTTGACCCATGGCTTTCTCCTCTAAGACAACATTGATATCTTCCTTCTAAATCTATCAACCACTCTGTGAATAAGACCACTTCCTGCCTTTCATTACGTCCCCCAAGTACCACAGGATACTTGGCCAACCCTCTCCCTCTCCTACAGGACATGGAAGGATAACATGCTACAGATAGAAGGTTTGGGTTATACCCCAAATTTAATGTTTTTTGTACAGTAGTAGTGGGACTTTTAATTAAAAATGAGGCAATGTGGCACCTGGATGGCTCAGTCAGTAGAGCATATGGCTCTTGATTTAGGCTCTGGTCATAAAACCAGGGTTGTGGGACTGAGCTCTACATGGAGCCCTGTGTCGAGCCCCATGTCAGGCTCCATGCTGAGTGTGGAACCTGCTTAAGATTCTCTCTCTCTCTCTTTTTAAATAAGTAAAAATGACAAAATAAGAAATAAAGTCAAGGGAATGAAACAGATCTGAGGTTTTCTTTGGATCATGTATGGAGAAACAAGTGAAGGGAAAGGAGACAGGATTGAGAGGAGCAGCGACAGGGAGGAAAGAGAAGCAGTTATAACAAATCATACACATTAGTTTAGGTTAAAATTTTTATATTGGTTATAGAATTTTCTTCTCTGAAACTAAAATATAAAATTAAAAAAAAACCCAATACACATATATCTGCTAGTGCAGTAAAATACTGACTCCTTTAGAGAGGACACTGTCATGTTTTCAGAGGTAGATTACTTGGAGAGAATTATTCAACGAGGCATTTCCCCAAAGGGGACAAGGGTGAATGGGACAGAGCAGAAGCATTTGTTCTGAAAAAGATGTTGAATATCAGTGTGGAGACTCTTTAGAGTTTTATAGAAAAGTCAGTCACACAGAGACCAAATATGGAGATGGAAATGAGTAAATGAGTGACACAGCGCTGAAAAAAAATGGAGTCTACCTTCTATTCCCCATGACAGAAACTTGCCAAGATGTGAGATTTTTTTTTAAAAGAAGACAGCCCATTTCTTTTCTTAGTGAGCGAGTTTGTCAGAGTTGGGCTGAAAAACAGTTTTAATTACTGCCCCTCACCCCCCCACACATACATACACAATTACAAATAATGTGGAGTATACAGTTGCTTTTAGGTATTCATGAGTGAGAGATTTCTGGGTTTTCTGCTATGTGCATATTTAGTAGAATTGTGCCAGTCTAAAATAAATGATAGGTACAAAAATGCCTTTGCTGATTTAGGTGAGGAAAAGCACAAATAATATGAATAAGAACAAATACCTTAAAAAAAAAAAGAACAAATACCTTAACAATGTTAATCAATTAGACTTTAAAAAAAACTTAAACTTTAATTTTATAAATGGAATAGACCTGTAGATTGATATGCAGTTATTTGTTTAGTTGTATTTGTGAAAAGGGTCTGGTTATTTTATTCTATAACTTGTGAACTGGAAAAGGGCAGAGGCAAATAATGAGAAAATGGAAAGAAACTTAGTGTCCTGTTGAAACAAAAGCCAAGTTTAATTTTCTGCTGACAGTAAAACCCTTTTATGTCACAGGTGAACAGCTCCGTAGCTTGGGCAGCTTTATTATTTGATGGATTTGGGGAAGGAAAGGGAACTTGGGTGGCTTTGTTATGAGATAAGCAAATATGAGGCAATGATGAGAAAGTTAGATTTGATTATATGGGTCATAAAAGTGTTCATTACCACCCTCCCACATTTGTATAAATGTGTCTCACTTTCCAGAGGGACTGCTTGAAATAAAAGAGCGGCTCTTCAGAAACAAGGAGGGTTTTATTACTCAGCCAGAAGCCCCATAAAGGCCGCCATGAGATTTGCTTGGGTCTATTAGAAAGGGTCCATCATCACAGAAGGTCTGAAAAGCCCAGTATAAGGTGCCCAAGGGAGCTTGAGAAGAGAATTTACTCCTTAAAATATCTCTGAAAAGGAGCTTTTCAAAATGCTGGAAGAGGAAAATTATCTTGTTTAAATAGCTTTTAATTAACTGCAAGTATCCGTGAGTCCTTTTTGAGTGGGGTAGGAAGGGGCTGTTTGAGCCGCAGAGGGATTTGAGCATACATGACAGCTTCCTGGGGAGAACACTTTGCTCTGCTATTAGAATTATTTTCCAAAGTAAAGGATCATTTTTTAAAACTCCATGGGGGTGGGAGGTCATCTTTCCTCACTCACCAAGAAATGACATTAGTTAGAGTTACAAGAACTTATTTTGTACTGTTTATGTTCATTCATGTATGTTAAATAAATATATATATACATAATATATACATATATACATAAATACACATGTATTCACATATATATGTATATATACACATATACATATATACACATATATTCACATATATATGTATATATACACATATATTCACATATATGTATATATACATATATACACATATATTCACATATTCACATATATATGTATATATACATATATACACATATTCACATATATATGTATATACATATATACACATATATTCACATACGTGTATATGTACATATATACACATATATTCACATATATGTATATATATACACATATATTCACATATATATGTATATATACACATATATTCACATATATATGTGTATATATATACACATATATTCACATATATGTATATATATACATATATACTCATATATTCACATATATGTATATATATACATATATACACATATATTCACATATATGTATATATACATATATACACATATATTCACATATATATGTATATATACATATATACACATATATACACATATATATGTGTATATACACATATATACACATATATATGTATATATATACATATATACACATATATTCACATATATATGTATATATATACACATACATTCACATATATTCACATATATATGTGTATATATACACATATATTCACATATATATGTGTGTATATACACATATATTCACATATATATGTGTATATACACATATATTCACATATGTGTATATATACACATATATTCACATATATATGTGTATATATACATATATATACACATTGCATGCTCTGTAAAGTGTGACTTGACAAAGCTTCGGGGGTCTTATCTTTACATTTGCAGCAGTATTTTGAGCAGAGCAAAGGAACAAAATATGACCAGTTATCTTTTCCTATTACATATTATTCTATAGCCCCTAAACCTGATTAACTTGCTGTCAACTGTATTGCAAGAAAGGAGTACTTCAAAAAGAGAAATCATGTAGATATTGACAGATGGGATAAAGGCGTCGTGCAAAGCCAGTAGACATGAGTCTGTTGTCTCTAGTAGAGAAAATTGTGGCTTTGGAGAACATTAGTATACAATTTTTCCTTCATTTTTATTTCAGCCAGACCCTACCCCATCAACTAAAACGCCAAGAGCATTCAAAAGCAAGCTTCGGTGCCCTGTTGACCTCTGGCTGTTCCTATTGTGGTATATGTGTTGTGGGTTCACAAGGCTACTGACCAGTTTTGCCTAGGAAATTGACTTTAGCTTGTGATGAAAACCCTTGAAAACATGTTGAAAACAAAAAGCTTTTTTTTTCTTACTTTCTGAGGAAAATAAACAGATCATTTGAAGCTTTCACTTGTGATCCCATCACACCATTCTGATGGAGCGATATTCAGCTACAATCACGGCCGAAGGGTTAAAGTCACGTGTTACCAATTTAAAAGAAAAGTACAAGGCTTTGTTTATGAATTGTTCCATTTTCATTGGGGCCACACTTAGGATAGTATGGATTTTTAATTTATAACTGTATAATGTTTGCCTTGATTTTAAAATTTTCTGTAAGTTACAAAAATCCATAGCATGTATAACTTTGATGATGAAAGTGTTTTGAAATTCTGGAATTAGCTGTAGACAAAATTTTTGCCAGCAATGGAAACGTTAAAATTTCTGTAAAATGAATTAAAATGTGTGCTCTTACAGAGTTTTTTAAGGAAAGAAATACACGTTCTGACTTACATATCATACTGCCACCTGCAATAAGTTAGTCTTTAGGTATTAAAGCAAGAAAAATAAAATATTTTTGCTTAAAATAGAAAAATGACAAAGAGACTATCAAACATGTTAAGACTTAGAGGCTACAATCATAAGGAATAAATTGCTTTGACTTTAAGATTTCAAAACTGATTATGTGTTATGGTAAACTTTGACATTTTTAGAGTTGCTAAAAAGAGGAGTAGATATTTACTGGGTGTTTACTCTAGGCATCTGTGTTAATTTGAGTCATTTTAGAAGCAGATGCTAAATGTGTAAGGTTTTATTAGGGAAATAACTGTGCGAAACAAAATAAGGAAAGATTCCTGGAAGTTGGGAGATCAGATCCCATGTCTGCTATGCAACTGAAGCAAGGCTGAACCCAACTAAAGAAGAGAGGAAGAACAAGTCAGGAAGAAACACCCTAGACTGTCATGCAAGCTAATGTGCATTTAGCAAATATGCCAACAAGTTTTGAACCATGGTCAGCTGGCAATGGAATCCCATGCTTCTCAGGAAAGGGTCTGCCGTAGTTGCCCTGCCACATTCAGTTATCAACAAAGAGTAACCAATGGGAGGAATGTCTTGGCGCACATCGCAGGGATGAATTTCCAAGCAAAGCAGCCAGGGTCCTATGTCAGTTATGTTTCCCATAGCCAGGGGTTTGAGAAGCTCATTCTGATGGTTGTCAGGAGAATATTCTAGGTGTGTATAGAAAACCAAGTAAGAGTGAAAAACAATATGTTGCCTCTCTACAGGAACCTACAATGAACTTTGAAATCTGCTCTGATGTTTCCCACCAAAGTATAAATAAACAAAAATCTTTTTTGAGGCTTTATTCTGAGCAATTACAATCCTATTGCTCTGCTCTCCTTCCAAAGTGTATTCCTGTAGGAATGCTGACAATACTGGCTCCGTCTCTGGCCCTCCATTTTCTTCATGTTCTCTTCAGACGTTGTGTTCTGGACCTCATGGAGATTGGTACACATACCTTAGAAATGGCCACTAAGGAGTAAGTATGTTTTGGCATCCCATGAATCTATTACCAATAACATAGTCTTTCCTCTTCCTGAGGCACAAGTGCTGCCATAAGATCTAATTAAAGGTTAGATGCCAATTAGGTACCTGCCAAACACTTTGAGGTGCATATGAAAACTTTGATCTCATTAAATTGTGCTTTTGTGTGTTCCCTTGCTCTATGACATCTGTGGTCTAAAGTCCAAACTCTGTAGAGAATAACTATGTTGCTGCTCTGGCTCCTTCTCTGCCTGAGTCCCCCTGTCAGTATGTTACCCTGAATAAAACACTGTGCAAATTGTATGGAGTCACTTCCTTTATTTTCTGGTGTCAAAATGCCTTTTCAGTTTGGAGGATACTCTACCGTCCACGGCCCCACTTTCTAACAATCCCACATTCCAATCTTTATACCAGGAAATACATCTTCTCCTCTGTACTATCCATGAAAACAGAATATTTCCTAAATTTTGGGCATGGTTTTTGGACCAGTAAGAAAAAGACAGGTGCAGTAGACATTTTCAGACTCCCTCTTCTTCTAATGGTCTACATTCTCTTAAAGGAAGTGATATTTTGTATTGTGGATAACTCAGTTGCTTTAATTGAATATCAAAGAGTTCTGACCTCTGTAATTGGGGAAAAAGGAAGGGTTAGCATGAGGATTTCACTCTCTATATAATCTCACTGCTTTACATGTGTGGGATATCTGTAAATCAAATGTTTGTAAGTTGCAAAGACAAGAAGACTTACATTATCACATGCTTATCATTCTTATGTCTGCACTTTCACCATCCCTCTGTTAAGTCATGCTTTCTACAGTAGAGATTATGCTACATAGAATAATGTGTTTCTTTGGGTGGGGAGGGGTTGCAAATAGGTATGGGAGAACATGACAGAATTGTGTGTCTTCTTGTTACTGAATATCCAGTAGATCAGTGAGAAAGCAGTGGACAGAAGTTGGGAAAAGTCAGAGTAGGGAAGAAATGATACAAAGGAAAAAAAAGTCATTATCGAGGAAAAGTCCCGAAATAGACATTGAAACACCTGAATTCTAATCTATCTTGAATATTTATTAGCTGTGTGGTAGTTAAAAAAAAGAAAAAACCTAAACTAGTTAATGTTTATGTTAAATAAATCAGAAAAATAATTGTAACATGTAATGAACAAGTACTTGTAAAATATTTGAAAATTGTAAGCTCTACACAGACTAAACAAATGTATTATAAATTATCACGTAATAATAAGCATTTACATATTTTATTGTCTACAGATTTATAGTTCCATGGACTGTAAAAATTATTTGGTTACTGACATAAATGCTTTCATGTGAGTAAACTCATTCCCGCTATGTATTACAGAAACACAACTCTAACATAAATGATCAGTTCATGTAACAAACAGGTTTGTTTCAGGTAGACTTAGATCAAGGTTAAAGCAATATTACCATGGCTCTGCTTCTCTTTATCCAGTCACCTTACCTATGCTTCTTTTTTCATATATACTTTTTCATTTCTCCTGCAGATAAACTTTTTGTCCAACCAATAAGGATAATTTCTGGAAATCATGCACTATTTATTTGTTATTTTATATATAAAATAATATTGATAGCTAATGATCCAAAAGGAAAATAGCATTCCTCATCATTCTCAGAAAGAGCATTCACATGATCTTTCTCATTGGTCAACCAGAGTCTTAGTGCTCATCTTTGAATCAGCCTCCCAACAGGGATGCAGTGTTAATATCGGCCTTGCCTGGCTTAAATGCTCAACTTTGTTGCCATATAGAACATAATACCAAAAAAATGGCCTTTCTGCAGGCCATAACTGAGATAAATTTCAAAGAATCAGTGAAAGAAGACTTGAGGAATTTATAACTTAATCTGAATTGTTTAAATAAAGAAATAAATACCAATCATTATATTTATAGTGTTGGCATTAAGAAAAAAAATCGGAGAGTTGTTTTGTTAGACAAATTTCTGATAGCTGGAAACCTGTATATGCACTGGGGCTCTGGGAGAAAAAAGGATGGAAAGGAGTTGAAATAAACTTCCGGCATAGGAGGACACAAGTATGGCTTACATTGAAATTGTGCTTCTACTTTCAGTACCAATTCATATTCAATGTTTCCCTGAAAATATGTTTATGAATTAGGGATGCTATAAAATCCAATCTGCCTTTCCCAATTTGGTTCCATACCTCCAGGTGGTGTATTTATTTTTACTTTTAAGTTTATTTATTTATACTGAGAGAGAAAGAGAGAGAGAGAATCCCAAGAGGGCTCCACGCTCTCAGTGCAGAACTTGAAGCAGAGCTTGATTTCATGAACATGAGATCACGACCTGAACCAACATCAAGAGTTGGGCCCTTAACTGGCTGATCCACCCAGTCACCCATCAAGTAGTATATTTCTTATCAAATTCTACTCCTATGTGGGATGATATAAACAAGAACAGAAAAATCAGGAATAAACCCCATGTCCTATCTCTTTTACTGTTTCCCCCTATAGTTTCCAAAATATGTTTCTTTTAAATCTTTATTTACAGAATATTTAAATATCTATTTAAAATGGCATGGGAGTTTTCAATGCTCAGTTTTCTTGAAAACATTTTTTGTGTGTGTGAGCCAATAAATTGGTGTTCATAGTTTCTATAGCGATGAATGTACTATACCTTAAGGCAGTTTTAACTCTAATCAAGGAGGTGGGAGTGATCAAAGCAGGAAATTACAGTAAAGCTTAAGTACATGTTGGTCCTTCCAGTGTGCCCACTCATCTACTCAGGGAAGTAACTACTTATTTTGTTGTATTTTTGAAATGTGTTCTTTTAAAGTGACTAAATTATAATAATCTTATGCACATTTCCTTTCTAATGTACTCATTACCTTAGCTGGAAATGAAATACTTAAAGACCCTAGTCTAACGAGAGTCATGCATTCTAAATGTAAGTAATTATCAAAGTTTGAAACAGAAATACTTCATCTATTTACCATTTCATTTTCTGATTAAGCACTGGAGATTTTGAGTAGTGCTGGACCACAGGGAAAGCAACATTTACTAAATTGAAAAAAAAAACCCAGCATTCTTTTTTTCTGAGATTCTGGATTTTTCTTTGAGGAAGGAGGAAGAAATATTTAATGTTACGGCAGAGTGACACCAATCTTTATTTGAATTTGCTGTCAAAGCTAGTCTAAGACGTTAACAAGTTGGAAAATGCATTGAATGATTTTAGGTAGGTGTATGTTAAAGAAAGAATGGATGGATGGATCAATGGATGAATGAGGCAGACCATCGGTCTCGCTGCCCCAGGGCTCTTTCAGCTATTGTACATGAGGCTGTTTGTGTCCTTGTAATCACATGGCAGGCATTGAGACTCTCTCACTCCAGAACCTCTACCCCTCCACCTCTGGCCCAGCTCTCCTCTTTCCTTACATATGGACTCTGTATGTCTCTCCCTGGCCTGCTTCTCAAGAAAGCACAAAGGACAGATATTGGAGGTTTTCATATGGGACTTTGATGTCCTTAAATGTTAGATTTACCAAAGGAAGGTGCCTGATTCATTGGATTTGTTTATAAATTCCATTAAGCAGCTTGACACCAAAGAAATTTCATGAATCTTTATCATGACTGATGTATTTAACATGTAAACATACAAATTTTGGTTGTTTGTGCTATGTGTATGAAAGATGGGTATAAATAATCCAAACTGGAGATAAAAGTGAAATTTGAACTATTTTATAATCTGGTCATTTCCCAGATGATATATTTTTTTATTAGAGACTTCCTGGAGCAATTTGTCACATAGAATGTTTCATACTGACCTGATTTTTAAGAAGGGGACTAATTTTGAACAAATGAAGTGTTAGCTGAAGAGCACGCAGTGTTCTTGATATTTAATTTTTAATATTNAAATGATGATTTTAACAATATTAAATTAAAAGATTATAGTGAAAATTATCATAGAATATGTAATTGTACATAAACAGTACTAAAGCCTATTTATGATCTAACTGATGTTATACAGCTATAGAATAATCCATATTTTTGGAATGTTATACAGTGATCCATAGTCTACAAATATGCCTGATTCCAGAAGAAGCTATATCAATATGAAGGACAAACCTGAGTAAATTGACTACTTATGATTGTACCTCATCATTATCATCAGCACAAGCAGCAGCACAATGTAGTTACTACACTTAACTCATGACATACCCTATTGTATTTCATTTAATACTGTCAATAACTCTGGGAGTTATTTTTAATTATGTTCTAAGTATAATAAAATGAGAATCAGAGACATCAAGTAACTTTCTCAAGACACATAGGAAGAAACTGGCATGCATCAGGAATTGACTACAGGTTTCTCTTGTTCTAGATTTCTTGGTATCAACTACTGGTATACATTTTACGTCTTCTCACAGGCACTCACTTGACAGTCAAGACATTTACTTGATTTTGCTGCCATATTTCACATAACCTTGTTTTTTTCCCTGCACAGATGGCCTCCATGGAAACTCTTCAACAGCCATTCTACCATCTAATATTTTCTTCAATTGTATATGAAATGGAGGTAGAGTATTCCTCACTGTCAACTTAGTTGAAACTGATTACAGATTCTTGGCACACAAGTTTTACTTCTTCTATTTTCTTACCTTTTGCAAATTATCATCGCTGAAATCCAACATGTTGGAAGATTTAGAAGTAAAATACTGCCTGAGACTTTGAGATATGGAAGTCAGTTAGACTTGCCCTACACGGTATCCATTCTCTAAGGGCTCTGCCATTTCCAGATCACTTAGATCCTGTTACTAAAATATATGGGCTTAAGAGAGGCAAAATCAGGAAAAAAAACTGGTTTCAGATGTACAAAGGACAAATCTCATTAGAAGGATTTACAATCCAATTATATAAGTTCTAAGAGACTGGGCAAATTATTGAGGCTATTCATATTATTTTACTAGGGCAGAATTTCACTGTATTGAATAAAAGAATTATTATCTAGACCTTGAAAGAACTGTTACCAATCTTTGTTCTAATATGATGTGATTTATTTATAAAGTGTTACCTAAAGCTAGTGACAATTGTCATGGTTTGTTTTTTCTTTAAATTCAAATCTTAAACTAAACCTTTGAACAAATATAAATGAGATTAGTATTGATATTTTTGCTGGTTGAGGACAACATACATTTTTATTTTTAATTGTATTAATGATTAACACTTTCTAAATATTATTTTATAACTGCTTGTTACTTTCTTGAATAAACCACTAAATAACGAAGTGCTCTGATTATAATATTTTATTTGAAATCATGAACCAACTAAAGTTCTTTATACAATTTTGTTCTAGCTAAAACCTATATAAGGTAAGGAATGAAATGGAGAAAGCAAGATGGAAAAAAAATCTTTGCAGATTGCAAATAGTGTTTTTCATTTTAAACTTCAAAGTTTCTCTTGCATTTGAACTAATAGTTCTCGTCTTTAGCAAGAATAAAGGAGGTGGAGGAGTTGATGAGGGAGTATAGTTAAATCTTTTAAGAACCTGTGTAGACATGTCTCTTGAGAAATTAAAGCATATTATATATGGAAATGTTTCACTGCTAATTAAAACTGCTGCAGAGTTCTGAAATAAAGCTTAGATAAGGTGACTGAAACTCTGATTTCTATTCTTAGTCAAATGCTGACTCACTATGCAAATTTTGGGATTCTCCTTAATCCCTTCTTATTATCCCTTTCTCTAATTTCATCCACAAAGAAGAATTAACTCTCTTAATTATATATATTTTAATAGAAATCATGATCAGTTTCATATGCACACTGATTCATTCATTCAAAACTGTTTTTATTAAGTGACATGAGCTACCAGTTGTTCTAAGTGCTAGTATACAGCAGTGAGCATGAGCATCAAGATGTCCATTCTCAGTGAAGCTTATAGAGAGGCACGTAGGCAAACAATAAATGAGTAAAAAATAAATACATTTGATAACTTGAGACCATAATAAGGATTGGAAATAATTCAGGATTCTGAAACAGAATGACAAAGAATTCTTGCATTTTATCATTAGGAAAGGTTTTTCTGAGAAATTGACAATTAAGAAAAGAGAAGAATTTTAGAAAGCAGTGTTCTAAATGGAGGACAAAGCCAAACAAAAGGGGAAGATAGAGGTAAGCTTAGAATGTTCAAGAAACATATCCCTGCCACTTGAAGCCTGGTTAACAAAAATTCCCATGCATGATCCTCTGTGTCTTTCTCTAGTCCAGATATAAGTAAGCAGTAAAAAATTTGAAGCTCGCCTGTTTTAACTGGTGGAACCAAGACTTCAAAAGATTTGACCTATTTAATCACCACTTGGAGTGAGCTACAAGACAACCAGCAAAATTAGCTTTAGATTTCATGTGAGCAAAACCAAACCTTTACTGTATTACACAATTGCAAGTTTGAGATGCATCTATCTGTAACATGTGCCAGATTTACCTAAATAATGCAGTTGAGAACTTGGGTTTTGTTTTAAGTGCCATTAGAATGTGCTAACAGATTTCAAGCAGGGGCAGTCATGTGATTTCATTTGTGTCGTAAACTACCACTCTGTCTGCTGTTTGGAGAATGATTTGTGAAGGAGAAAGGGCAAGAAACCAGTTAGGAGTAGAATAATCAAAAGTTGATGGTGGCTTGGACTAAGGTGGCAGCCATAGAGACCAAAGAAAGTGAACACAGTGTGTATATCTTTGAAGACCATGAAGATAGACAGGATGTGAAGGTGACGTACTGAGGGTAAAGAAATCTCTTGACTCTAATTTTTATGATTTGAGCAATGAGATAAATGTCGATATTAATTTTCTAAATGAGAAGACACTAAGTAGAAGAATCCAGTAAAAACTTATTATTTGAGGAACTTTTGTGACACCTATGGCCAGGATGTCAGAGCAGATCAAACCATCTTGATATTGTGCTTCCCCTGTAGACATTTCTGTGAACAGTGTGGTTTGAGTGGGGAAAAATGAGACAATCATTGAAAGAAAAACTGCTAACAGTTAAGTGAAGTGAAACCTAAGCTTTTTTTTTTTTAAATTTAAAAAAAAAATGTTTTGTTTATTTCTGAGAGGGGAGGGAGGGAGAGAGAGAGAGAGAGAGCGAAGCATGAGCAGGGGAGGTTCAGAGAGAGAGGGAGACACAGAATCCAAGCAGTCTCCAGGCTCTGAGCTAGCTGTCAGCGCAGAGCCCAATGCAGGGCTCGAATCCATGAATGGTGAGATCATGACCTGAGCTGAAGTCAGATGCTTAACCAACCGAGCCACCCAGACTAAGCTTTCCTTATTTTAAATAATATAGTAAGATTCAAAAATACCTGTATACACTGCCTTTAATGGACAAGAGAAAATTGAAAAACATAATTGTTTAAGAGATGACTAGAAAGTAGGTCCTGGTTAGTACTCAGGTGTAAGTCTCAATTCCAGTCCCATCTGGTGAGCTCCACTAGTTTTCTATATGTAGGTCACTTATTATCTCTAATTAACTTTATTCATCCACAAATAGAACAGAACATGTTTTTCTCAAGAAGCTTGTTATGATCATCAACACAAAATCCAAGAAATAGCACTCTATAAGTTATAAAACACTGTAAAATTGTTAGTTAAAATTTCTATGACTAACACTTTCAAAATAAATTCAGGTTGTCAAAGTAACTTCCAAACTTTAAGAATAATATGTTGTAATTTTTTTGCTAAAATGACATTTTGGCCATGAAGATGTTATGTGGAAAACAGAATACATGAACAATGGGTCTAAACACGAAGCTAATTTCTAAAGAAATTTCTCAAGAATTCCTTTGGAAGCAGAAATTCCAAAATTAGTATATTTTGGAATGTTGGAAAAGGTTCAAGAAGATAGTTAATTCTATGCCTAGTTATCAATTTTACCAAAGAGCAATTCATAGTTTATAATTAATATGAAGAATATGTGTAAACCTAAAGAAGTAAGGAAAATAAGAAGATAAAGCATACAACCTATTGTGAAACTAATAGGAGGAAAACTTACCCTTGATTTAATTTTCAAAAACTGCCTAATACTATTGACATAACTAGCAATGTGAATAGTGACATGCACTGGTCATGAACAATTTTATTTTTTATTTTTATTTTTTAATGTTTTATTTATTTCTGAGAGAGACAGAGAGACTGTGAGCAGGGGAGGGTCAGAGAGAGGGATACAGAATACTAAGACAGCTTCCAGGCTCTGAACTAGCTGTCAGCACAGAGTCTAACACGGGGCTCGAACCCACTAACAGTGAGATCATGACCTGAGCCAAAGTCGGACGCTTAACTGTCTGAGCCATGCAGCCCTGGTCATGAACAACTTTAATACTAATTTTTCTCACTCTGTGGTAAAGAAACGGTCAAATACACACAGTTAGGAAAATGAACATAGTTGTTGTGACAGAACAATGTCAGACTGGAATTTGAAACAGATTTCAAAATGCTACATTTGTATGCTGAAGGAAATGTCTCTATTGCAATAAGTAATTTTTTTGCAGAGAAAAGTCAGAAGTTTGCAGATGATTTCGAGGCATATTTTATATATCTTAAAGTTCAACTATAGAGGATACACCTGTCAGAGAGTGAGGAGAAATGAACCAAAGCAAACAAAACAAAATAACTGACCCATTGTAATATCTAAAATGGCCCCTAAAGCCATGTTCTGAAATTAACATTATGGAGTAATCCTCTATCCTTGAGTGTGGGCTGGACCTAGTGACGCACTGCTAATGAATAAAATACATCAAAAATGCATGTCGCTTCCAAAATTAGATTGAAAAATTAATCTTCACTTCTATCTCTCTCCACCCCTGCCTCTGAGAGAAGCAAATTGTTACATTGTGAGAGGCCATTAGGAGATCCCAAGTGGCAAAGAATGGATGTCTTCCTTCAGCCACCGAACAACCTGGATCTGAGACTAGCCAGCAGAACATGAGTGAGCTCAGAAGCACACCTCCCTCTTGCTGAGTTTGGAGATGGCCCCATTCATTCTTCCACACCCTGAAGGTAGCCTTCAGAGAGATCTTGAATTACAACCACTCAGCAAAACTGCATCTGGGATCCTGACTCACAGAAACCCACAGAAATAATGAACAATTGCTGTTTTCAGTCATTATGTTTTCTAGTAATTTATTACCTTTCAATGGATCACCAATACTGGCCTTTACAGATAAAATCTGGGGGAAATATTCAGCACCATATCGCTTTAATTAAAACTCTCAAATTTATTGTAAAATTTTATTTTTTTAAATTTTCTTGACAAAAATGTCGCTCAGAAACATCATATGTATTTATAAAATCTATTTCATGCCATTAGATTTTTCTCTTCATCAAAATATGAATACTAAAGCAACTATTTTTGTACAAGAGAAAGAAAGTCTTATCATTACACTAAAGTTGGTAAGCAAGTAGTGATAATACTCCACAATTATAGTCATCCTTTTAAGATTTTTAAATTAAATTTCAGGAGGAATTTTTTTCTAAACCTTTCAGCTTCACACTACATAAGGGTGTGAACATAAGACAGTTTCTGAAACTAAAGCATCCACATGTGTGTATTAACAGAGCTTTTAAATGTAAAGGGGAAAAGTTGTAATTGTCGATAATGACAGTAGTGTGATGTCCTTGCAAACTGTAAAGCAGCTTTCTGATCTAAAATTAGGGAAGCTGGCAGTGGATCCGATGTTAAATGAGGATTTGAGAAAACAATTGTTTCAGCCACACAGCTGAGACAGGATAGTGTTGGCATGATTACCTCCCCAGCAAAGCTTTCAAAAACAGAGAAGAGTACAAAAAGTTCCTGACGTTTGTACCAGTCGGAGATAAAGTGCAACAAACAAGTAACTCCAAATAAATATTTCTAACTACTCAGTGATGATTTTTAGACGTCTGCTCTTAAAGGAAACACTGATTTTCCTCCATATTTAAAAAAATATATTTATTTATTTTTGAGGGAGAGACAGAGCATGAGAGGAAGAGGGGCAAAGATAGAGGGAAACACAGAATTCAAAGAAAGCTCCAGTCTCCAAGCTGTCAGCACGGAGCCCGACGCGGAGCTTGAACCCATGAACTATGAGATCATGCCCTGAGCTGAAATCGGATGCTTAAGTGACTGAGCCACCCAGAAGCCCCTCTCCTCCATATTTTTAAAAGGGGGTACAAGTCCTTCCATTTGGCTTATTTCTGTGAACCCAGACCTAGGAGAATGTTGTAACATATACCCTGGTGTGGGGATAAGATTTTTCAAAAGTTTCTGTACATGACAATTTCAGTGGTGTAATGTGAGGCAGTGAAAGATAGCCATTTAGCCCACATTCATTGTTTCCTCTCCCATCACTATTCTTGTTCTTTTTCTGTATATACATATATACATAAAATAAATTTTTATGAGAAGATGAGTAAGTTAAGAGGTAGGCGCTAGTTTTACTTCTTGGATGCTATTTGGAAAGGCTCAAGTAAACAGATAATTACTAAACTGGTGTAATAGAATGCCCCAAAAGAGAATCCCAGCTCTGTCTACATTAAACACATGATACATACAGTCTTTAACATGAAGAGGATTCTTATTCAATAAATTGTGGTGGAATAATTGGTTAAGTGCTGAGAGGTGGATTTTAACAGTAGTTAAGAAAACACTGTCTAGGGGCGCCTGGGTGGCTCAGTCGGCTTGCTGTGCTGACAGCCAGCTCAGAGCCTGGAGTCTATTTCAGATTCTGTGTCTCCCTCTCCCTCTGACCCTCCCCTGCTGGCGCTGTCTCTCTCTCTCAGAAATAAGTAAAAAACATTACAAAAATCAAGCATTCAGGACTTTCTTCACATTATTATACTGTCACGCAAGGTAACTTCATAGGCATTTCGTAAAGCTTTACCTGGACAAAACGGTATAGACAAGGTCAATAGCCAGAATTGTGATGTGGAGCTCAGTGAGGCCAAATGTGAGAGAAAAGTGAGAGACTGAAAGCTTGTGACACACTGTACTGAGTGGAGAAATGTGATCTTTTTTCTTGTTTTGTTGCTTTTCAGTTAAACAAGGCTTACTCTGGAATAATTTAAAATGGCAAGTCAATATAGAGAAACAGCATTTTATTTTATTCTTATGTTTGAATTTTATATCTGGGATTATTCCCTTATTTACTGAAAGCATTCGAATGTCAACTCCAGTCAAAACCACAAAAAGCTCTTGAAGGGGAGTGAATCTCTCAACTTGTAAGTTGTAGACACAAGAAGTGGCTGACCACAGTTTTTATTTCCTAATGCTTTAGGGATAATGATAAATATTTTGAGACATAAACCATGGTGAAGATATTTCTTCAGTAAGAAGGATGTATGAAGCCAGTGTTGTATACAGATAAGGACTTGGCCCCTGGCTCCTGAGTGTAGAGAGGAAATGGAGAAAAACCATGGCTGTATGCAGGAGAGGAGCTATGTGTTCCCTACATCAGAAGTTGACTTCCCACTAATTACAAGAGAACAGCTTGAGACACAGAGAGCTTGAACCAGTATTCATCTTAGCACCTGGAAGACAAGAAAGCCAACTGAATTGCTACCAAAATCCAGAAGCTATGAGTTCAGAAGAGCCGTAGAGTTGGCATGTTCAGCAAGACAAGAGAATCTCTTATTTCTGGGACAATGCTGAACTGTGAAATTGGATATTTAAGACTATTTTTTGTAGGACTCGTAGTTTACACATCCAATCTACAGATTTACATTCTTATTAATTTTTCTCCTAATAACTTAGAGAGTTTACAGAAGTAAGGAACATTTGGACGTCCAATGAAGACTTTCTAAGATGTGGTTATTGTGATTATAGCTAAGATGTGATTATTATGGTGTTTGTGTTCCTCAATAACCTATCTGTGGACTGACAATGCCATGCTTTAGTGGTTCTATTCTTTTTTTTTTATGTTTATTTATTTTTGAGAAAGAGACAGATAGAGGGTGAGCGGGGGAAGGGCAGAGAGAGAGAGAGAGAGGGAAACACAGAATCTGAAGCAGGCCTCAGGCTCTGAGTTGTTAGCACAGAGCCGACAAGGGCTCTTTCATGGGCCTCTAAATCATGACCTGAGCTGAAGTCGGGTGCTTAACCGACTGAGCCACCTAGGAGCCTTGGAGTGGTTCTCTTCATAGTGGAGATAATTACCTCCCAGTATTTTCTCTCTCCCTTTCATTTATCTGGAATCTGGCTTACTTCAAAAAAAAAATATGATTTTAAGTTTCATTAGCTATGCTAGGCAGAGTGTGGTGGTCACTTTTCAAGACAGAAGATTTCTATCACTTGTAAACTTTAAGAGTCTTTACATATACTGAGATGGTGTATTTTCCTAATTATTATTAAATTCATTTTTTTTCTCAAGCAAAAGTGAACTTAAAATAAGGGAAATATTTATTCATTCACTAGCAAATTTTCATTGCTCTGCTATGACATTCTTCTCTCTTTAATGATCCTTCGATGTGACCAATAAGGTCAAGTTGGTCAGAAACCACGTGTGGCTGCTTCTAAATTTATTCGTGAAGGCACCACAAGAGTAACAGGTAACCAGGATGTTTTTGTTAACCTCATCCCTCATCCCATGTCTTGAATTTCTCTTTCTACAAACCTACAATTTCAACTGTAAATTGCTCATCCCTTAACTTCATTCCATAACTCTATCAAACACTGACATGAGTAATTTGTGTTCATTGCTTTGGATTTACCGTGATGTTGAGTGTTAATTCATCCTGGCTTGAATAGACCAGTAATTGTACGTATTAGGCGCTTCTTGCTTCTGCGCCTAGCCAGTATTGCTTACTGGAGAGATTCCTAGCTAGACATTATTTGCCAAGGGCATCTCTTTGTCTTACCCAAGTTCTGAAACATTGGCCTCCTTACTACATTGGGCTTTCTTTTGATCTTTAGCTGAGATGGTGTTTGTTGTGAGAAAAATCAGTTTAACCAGGGTTCTATTCTTTCATTGCTCTGATTGTACCATAGATAGAGAATCTCTACTTAAGTGCTAATTGTTGCATATAGGATCATAGATTTGAGTAGTCCTAATGGGCCTTATAATTTCCCAGGTCAATTGTTTCCTTCTGGAGAGATGGAGATGTTATGCGACTTTTTCCAGTCATACAATGAATTACTACTAAAGATTTGTCTCTAAAAAGCAAGACATGTGATTTCAGTCTAATTCTATTTTTCTAGAATTATTCCTCTGAAGTAATATGCTCATTTACTTTGATAGTCACATTCATTTTCCCAAGTGATGAATATTAACTTCCAGAACATAGGTATTTCTTATGTAGAGAGTTGTTCAATGAAGTCTTCCTTCTGCCCTATACATAAATGTGTGATTATCAGTCTAAACACTTTTCACAGGCTCCCAAGTATTTCTGTGCCTATGACACAAGGGGAGGGGGGTCAGCCCTAAGCAAAAACAGGAAACTCATAAGGATAACTCCTTTGCTCTCTGACTACTTTTGAGTGCCCAGTTCCTTTATGTTCTCTAAGTGATTCCTTTTAATAATATTATTTTGAGGCAAAATAATGCAAGTACTGGTCTCGATCATTCACATATTGAAAAGTGCAATAAAAGCAACCACTGATGGATGTCAAATCGGAGAACAGGATCAATCTTATGTTGAACATAAGCAATATCATAGAGTAATGTCAGATGAAGTCACTATGTGTTGGTGACGATCAAGACAAAAGACCACAATTATAGCTGAGTAAGCACACACACACACACACACACACACACACACACACACACCTCGCCTCTAAACCACAAAAGTGACCAAATATCATCCTCTTGTGGCCAATATAAGGAACTGCTCTTTATTTACCAATTGGAGCTTTAACGTAGCTCCTTTCAATACTTCTTTCCTCCTTCATAAAAGTTAAGACCCAATATTATATAATTGCTTCTGTTTTCTGACAGCATCAAATGCAGACTAAAACTACACTTCTTTTCTTAATCTCCCCAAAGTATCCTACTTTATGCACAAATTGTATAACAAGACCCTCCCAACATCACTTACTGTGATGCCCCCAAATACCCTAAGGTGTGTGTTCTTCCGCAGTAAAGAGTCAATAACCTAACTTTGCCACTACGGGTATGGTCAAGGGGTCTTTGAAGAAGAACGATGGCATTTCTACAGAGAAAATTTAAAAGAATTATGTCTGCAAGAGTTATTTTTTATTTAAAATCATAATTTTGCAATGAACTTTTTCCCCCAAAGAGAGAAAATTCTCACAGAATAAAAGAAGTTGTGATAAAAAAAAATTCATTCAATATCCCTGAAATGAATCATATTAGGTATTATCCCATACTACCTGCCATTTAGTCCAAGGTCTTGTCATAACCAGTACTTCTTCAAGTAGACCCTGCATAAGAAAGACTGTACTCTCAAGAAATCCATATTGCCAATAATGGTGATTTATTTTTATTTTACTAATAGTTATCAGTTACCTGTTAATCATGAAGTATCTATAGCAGATTGGATTCTGCAATCACAGATGTTCGTAAGAGATATTTGTTAGGGATTAATACTTGTAAAAGGAAGAAGGAAGTAAGATTGGTCCGAAAAAGAAATTAAACCATGTTGCAGGATGACAAAGTCTTGGCCAATTGGTGGATAGCGCCGGATCAAATATATCCCTTAAAGTGTCCTGCTTTGGTCCCAAATGTTCTTCATTTATACTCCACTTGTCTCAGTTACTAGATACAGGACCCTCTGTGAGCCACATGTCACTTCAGACAAGATGACTGACAAATACATTTAAAAGTTACATTCATTTTAGGGGCACCTGGGTGGCTCAGTTGGTTAAGTACCTGACTCTTGATCTCGGCTCAGGACATGATCTCATGGTTCCTGAGTTAAAGCCCTGCATTAGGCTCTGTGCTGACAGTGTGGAGCCTGCTTGGGATTCTGTCTCTCCCTCTCTCTGCCCCTCTCCAGCTCACGTGCTCTCTGTCTCTCTCTTTCTCAAAATAAATAATTAAATGTAAAGCATAAATAAATAATAATTACATTTGTTTTACCTATTTCTTCAGCACGGTTTATTTTATGTTGCAGGGATTTCTTCATCTTTCTCTGCAGAGCTGCAAATAGTCTGTTAGCTAATTACTTGCTTCTCCACTCACTTTTATTTATTTCAAGACACACATTGCTGATTCATTAATTCCTTTCTTTGTCACTCTTAATCCCATTGTGATTAAGGATCTCTCAAATTTATGGGTAATTTTCATTCTGTTTTGTTGCTTCAGAATTAAATTGTCCTGGGTATTAAAATCCATGAGACAAATAATCAAAAGTAAGAGAATAGAAAATCCTTGGATGTCACCAACAAAGAAATAGGCAAAAAAAATGTATGACAGGATTTTTAACAATTACAAAGAATGAAGAAACTTTATATCAGAGTTTGCATAATTATCTCAATGACCTGCCACTGGCTTTTTCCTATGGAGATTATATTACTTATTCATAGTATATGGAAAAAAGAAATCTTTTACTATCTTTTTTTAAACAACAAAAATCATCCATTACACGCAAACATGAATAAACCAACACATACTATCACACATGCTTGTCACAAATACTGTGCCTGCAGCCAGTGGGAGTACGGTTAGAAATTAATTATTTAGGGTGGAAGTAAAGAAGAGAAAAGTGTGTGTTGGGGGTCGAGTGATGGGAGAAGAGAAATGGGAAAGGAAGTTGGATGACAGGGCCATATTTAGTGAGCTCTGACTAGAGACTTGACATTGTACTTGGCACTAGGTTATTTATTTTCTTCAACAAAATTGGAATATATTTAATATACACAAAATTGCACATGTTGAGTATACACATTTTGATGTACTTGGACATATGCATGCATTCATGATACCATCTCATAATCAAGGTAATAAACATTTCCATCACTTTCAAATGATTGCTTTTGTTCCCTTGCTTGTGTGCACATGTGTTATGTGTGTGGTAAGGACACAACTTGAGATATAAGTTTTTAAGTGCACAGCACCATATTGTTAACTAAAGGCATTAAGTTGCACAGTGGATATCTAGAATTTTTTCATCTTGTATGACTGTAGCTTTATATCCATTGAACAGCTCCCCAATTCCCCCTCCCATCTCCCTGGCATCCACCATTCTACTTGCTGCTTCTTTGAGTTTGACTGTTTTAGACATCCCATATAAGTGGAATCATGCAGTATTTGTCCTTCTGTGTTTTGGTTTTTTAACTTACCATTCCTGTTACAAATGGTAAGGTTTCATAAGTATAAATAATATTTCATTGTATGTATATACCACATTTACTTCATCAGTTCATTTGTTGATGGGCATTTAAATTGTTTCTATATTTTGGCTTTATGAATAAGGCTGCAGTAAACATGGGAGTGCAGATAGATTTTTGAGATTCTGATTTCAGTTCTTTGGATATATGCCTTGGCGGAGGATTACTGTATCACATGGTAGTTCTAATTTTAACTTGTTAAAAATGTTTATTTATTTTTGAGAGAGAGAGAGAGCACGTGTGTGTGAGTGAGCAGGGAAGGGGTTGTAGAGAGAGGGGGACAGAGGATCAGAAGCGAACTCTGCTGAGAACAGAGAGCCGAATACGGAGCTCAAACTCCTAGACTGTGGGATCACCTGAGCCACAGAGGCACCCCACTAACTTCTTGAAGAAACTCCATTCTGTTTTTCATAGTGGCTATACTAATTTATGTTCCCACCTAGAGTTTGGTCCAATTCCTCTACCTTTTCAGCAGTACTTGCTACGTTTTGTTTGACAAAACAATAACCATTCTAACAGCTATTATTATTTAGGATATCAGCCTCCTAATGAGTTGATATCTCATTGTCATGTTGCTGATTAGTGATGGTGAACACTTGTCATATATTTGTTATCCATTTGTATGTCTTCTTTAGGGAAATGTCTATTCAAAAATTTGGCTCATTTATTCATCGGGCTATTTATTTATTTATTTAGCTATTAGGTTGTGGGAGCTACTTACATATTTTGGAAATTAACCCCTTATATTAACCCATATATGTGATTTGCCAATATTTTCTCCCACTTTCTTGTTGTTCTTTTAATTCTGTTGACTGTTTTCTTCGCTCTGCAAAAGATCTTTAGCTAAAAAAAGTTTCAACTTTTTCTTTTATTGAGTTTACTTCATTCAGGCTCTGTTTCTTCAAGACTTTATTTAATCACAGTTTCCAGGAAAACTTATAAGAACAGAGTTAGTGAAACAAAGTAAATTCCCTTCTGCTGCATTTGATCTGGAATTGGCGAATTCACCTCCCTCCTCTACTACTCATTGTACATTCCCTTCCTCTTGGCTAGCAGTTCTTCTGGCATGAGAACTTCAAAGTGCTCAAGTGGCTGTCATAGATTGACGTTTAATGGAGATCCTACTGTGTCCCCTGGTGGAAGTGCCCCCCTATGACAACCAAAACATGAGATCCAGAGAACCTAAAATTATTAGAACAGGAAGCACAAATACTTCAAATGGATCATTGCAAATGATGACGAATCAAACACTTCCGCCCCTACCGTTTGGTTTCCAGAGCTATGTATTCTACCTCTTGGAGAAATGGCGTGATGTAAAAATCACTTCTTAAGGCACTATCTTCAAGTATTACAAAACTGCCTTCAACATATTATTTCATTTTTAGTCAGGTTGGAAGTTTGTAGATAAGCTCAAAAAAGATAACTCCACTTTTCTGATAACTCAGGCCAAATACAATCATCTTTGACTTCTGAATTTCGATCTCACACTCCATTCATTTTGTCATCGTATCTATTTGGTTTTGTATTCAAAATATGTTGAGTGTGATTACTTCTCACAGCTTCCATTGTCAGCATCATAATACAAACCACAATAATCCTTCAATTCTATGCCATAAAAATGAGCCTTCGTTATTTAATTCATCTCTCACATCCAGCCATACTCCTGATAACAGATTCGATACTTTGTAAAACATGCTGGTCTATATCACTCTTTTGTTCAAACCCTAACAATGGTTCTCCATCTTACGCAGAATAAAATCCAAACTTTCCTGTGAAAATCTACAAGTCATACTTTGTATTCAAACAACTTGCATTACGATCACAGAACCTGCATCTTATTATTTGTATGGAATTAGCAAGCTAATAGAATTATTTGTGTTTCAGTGTAGTATCAAGAATGATATGAATTTCTGTATAGTAATATACTTATAGCAGTACCTGGTGTTAAAATAGCACTACATGAAGGTTAGCTAATATTTGTGTTGTTTCTGGTCTAATCATTGCCTGTGATGTCTTCACTGTAATTTTTACTGATTATTAAAACAATAATTTACATGTCATATAAGCCTCAAATACATATCTAATGGTTAAGTAATATTCCGATTATATGCCATTTTCATTTCTTTCATCTATTCACTTAATCACTTACTCCTGTCTAGGTATTACAGCAATCTCTTGGTCTCACTTTGGTGAAAAGAAATTTAGATAGGCCAAAAATCAATAAAACCAGATAAGAAACACAAGCATCAAATATATGATTGAGTATGTCTATTATTTTGTCTGACAACCCTACCATAAGATATCCTTTGTCTCTCTGACATCATGCTTGAATACTTAATTATTAAAATATTAAATTTTATGAAATATTAAAATATTCTGATGAGAGGCTTCTGTAAAAATGGAGAACACTAGGGGAGCCTGGGTGGCTCAGTCGTTGAATGTCCAAGTTGGCTTAGGTCATGATCTCACCAATTGTGGGTTCGAGCCCCTCACCGGGCTCTCTGTTGACAGCTCAGAGCATGGAGTCTGCTTCAGATTCTGTGTCTCCCCCTCTCTCTGCCCCTCCCATGCTCATGCTCTGTCTCTCTCTGTTTCTCAATGATAAATAAATGTTAAAAAAAATACAAAAGTGTGTATATACATATATGCATATATATTTAAATTTTTTAAAATGGGGAACACTATGGAGAATGTCTTTTTTTTTTTAATATTTTTATTTATTTCTAGGAGACAGAGAGAGAGACAGCGTGAGCAGGGGAGGGTCAGAGAGAGAGGGAGATACAGACTCCGAAATAGGCTCCAGGCTCTGAGCTGGCAGTCAGCACAGAGCCCGACGCGGGGCTCGAACCCACGAACCTCGAGATCATGACCTAAGCGAAAATCGGACACTTAACCGACTAAGCCACCCAGGCGCCCCACTATGGAGAATGTCTTATTCTTTCCTTTCTTTCATGGAACATGCTGGGCTTAGGGAAGCATTGGGTCCAAGCAAAGGTTAAGTGTTAATTCCTTCTATATAACTTTTCCATGTATCAAGGTGCTATGTACAGAAGTAATGGTACGGTCCAGTCACTTCTAACTACCAGCAGTCATGATTATAGAGTAAATTGCATGAGACTCTTGAGACAATAGAATCAGATATATGTGAACAATATCTGTATCATATGTTCTATGGATTAGCTCATGACATGGAAACAGAAGGATTGAATATTTCCCAGAACAAAACTGCAGGAAGTCATAATAAAATGAACACATATTTGTTATTAATTATTTAAGCTGAAATAGTGAAATATGTTGCTGTTTAAATAATTTTATTTCTTAACTTAATGTCTACCTAATTTTCTTTAATAATAGAGAAAAGTTAAATTATTCTATTTTCATCACCACCTTTCTCTCCAACTTTGTTTTGTCTCTGAACTATGGCCACTGGAAAATATTTATCGTGTTAAATGATGTATTTGAGATGTGTAGCTGCAGAGACTAAAAAATACAATATTAAAAAGTATAAAATACTCTTTTTAGTTTCATATTTTGATAAAAATCTTTTACTATTTTCATCCAGGCTCAAAGATTTTTTTTGAGCTTCCATCCCTTACTGAAATTTAAAAGTTGGGGGAATATGTTTTCTATCTGTGTAAGGGCATCATGTTATATTTATTTTCCATACGATATTTTCTTAAACACATTATGTTTTCTACCATATGTAAATTATATATCCCTTGAAAAGTAAGGAATTGGAGCCAAAAAGAAGATGTACCTTTTATATTCTTTTGACTTATGCAAGTACTTTTCTGAACCTAGAGAAGAGTGTCATATTATGAGTCAGTCAAGCTAATATATCTCTTCTTCAGAAAACAATCTACATATAAGACTAATAAGTGACCAGAGAACAATCTCTGGAGTCTCATATTTGTCTCATTCTTGTTATTTTTGATCTCCCACGTCACAGTGTCTAACTAAGGCTGGAAACTGGAGTCGCCTAAGTTACATTTTACCAACATAAGAAAAAAAAGGTTGGTATCCACCTAACTCTACCATCCATTTGTACGTAATATCTAATAGGTACACACATTCTGGGAGCCGCACCGGTCTCTCTGGATGACAGTCACAGCAAGGAAATGGCAGCGTTTGCGCAGCTTCTGTCATGAGAAATGAAAACTGGTATCTCTTTCTTCTACCACTGGCTCATGTTGGAAATGAGCCTGCTGGTATTGACCAGGCTTCACAATATTCCAAATCAGACCGATATTCCCCACACAGATTGCTCATAAGGAAAAGCCTATTCCTGCCTTTTCAAAAGAGACTTTAGATGAAAGTACTATGGATGATTGTCAAAAAGTTCTTCCTATGGGCCTTGCAGATCCAAGACTTAGATAATAAAGGGGGTTAAGAACACAAGAGTTACAACTGAGCCTGGCCCGGAGACAAAAAGCCTAATTTAGAGTTAAGGAACAGATAAGGGCAGAACTTGAGTTAATACTTACACCTTTTCTAAATGGTGATGTATGGCAGTCCCTTCCCTAAGGCCTACTTTCCACAAACACCCTCCCTTACACTGGCAGCTGGGATGAGGATGGGTAAGAGTAGCTAAAACATAATCCAAAAACAAAGGCGGACACATTTAGGGCCTCCATGGTGTTTACACATTCAGTATCAAGTCAAAAAAGTTTCCACAAACAACTTATTAACCAGCTCAAAAACATACGTCCTCTTGTGAGGCAGACAGAAAGACTCCTAGCCCATCTATACACTTAACCTATGACCTAACCTTAACCTTATTAACTTAGAGCAAATATGTATGTCATCCTGTTTTTCACTAAGAACACCCTGTCATTTCCTTAGTTGTATGATTTACTCAACCTCACTATGATTGGGGTAGTTCTGCAAGAACACTTCTGTAAAACCTGCTTCTGTACACTTTCCAAAGCATCTTATCACAAAGAGTTATCCATTGTAGAGGAAGGAAGTNAAAAACAAAAACCAGAGAATGTACAACATGAAATTATATATGTATTACTGTGAATATTTGTATACCTGATATCCCAGTTATTTTGAAATTAAATTGAGATGACCTGTAAAATCACTTTAAATAAAACATTGTACAAATAGAAAAAAAAAAAAGAGTTATCCATTGTAAAAATGCCTTTTTGTAGTGTCATGTTATCGTTTGATCTATAAATAAAGACACCAAAACCTACAGGACAGAGACGCCTGCCTGGTGGTCAGAAAGAATCTCAGTCTCTCTCACTCTCTCTCGCCGACACCGTCCATCCTTCAGGGACCCCTGGACCTGCTGGAGCCGGCCTCCGGCACACACACACACACACACACACACACGCTCTCTCTCTGTTTGTTTTTTAAACTTTCTAAAACGTGGTCTCTGGGAAACTGTCTTTCAAAGGAATATTCTCCATCACATCTCTACCAACATACATATAGTAGATTTTCTTATCTTTTTTACTCTGATGAGATGAAAATATTTTGTTAACTTTTGCTCAGGATAAAAGATAATCTGAGCCCCACTCCCAGGAGACTGAGAGAAGAATTCGTGTGTGTGTGTGTGTCCTACTACTACTTTATGAAAATGACAAACTTCTTAGCAATAGCTACCAGCTAGGCTTCATGGTTCATAAAGAGTAAATCTTTTCCCACTCAGTTCTGATGTGAAAAATGGAATTAAAGTAAAAGAAATTGTCAGAAGAACAGCAAAGAGAAGGGCAATTTTAGTTTCATCTGTATGTGAAATTTAAATATATGGTTTACCATTCCTCCATTAAACAAACTATCTCTGGAGTAACTGGTTTTCCTCTTCCTGATCCTCCCTTGCTCTTTGGAGTCTCACACACTCAGCACTTTTTATTTCCTGTTACATTCCAGGAATTAACTTCAAACTTTAATTCAAGCTTTAGCTGACACATCGTGCATATGTTATTGTAACAGAATTTTAAAAAGTTCTATTTTTCAAGGAGTAAAAAGTAGTATAAAAGCCCTGAAAACATCTTAAACATCAAGACGCCCTTGGAAAGCTAAGAACTTAAAGCCAATAAAAGAGGTATGGATTTTAAGCTAAGAGCCTTCAAACTCTCCAAAGTGGCATAAAATTATGATTTTTAAATCTGTTGTATATTTGATAGACAAATGTAATTTTCTTTCAAATTGTAATATTTAAAAAATGTTAAATTAATAGGCAGAAAAATATCAGGATATGGAGAGATGTGTTACATCCAAGCACATTAAGCACATCACATCTTTAAAGGAAGGCTGAAAACTCAAAAACTATGCTTACTCCATAATCTAAATTCAAAGTGGCTATGACAAAAATGGATTCTTATATCACCTTAGTAATTTCTTGGCAATTCTCCCAGATATATATTTATATAGATGCTTGTCTTCATTTTGCTCATACTTTTCATTACATAAATTATTTTAAGCTATTAATTTTCCATTGTGCATAAATATGGCTCACTAAATATGCTGAGGTGTCAATATATTATCTACTTCCAAGGAAAAATAATAGGCCACTGACATGTGAAGAGAGTTTAAGTATGAATCCTTCATGGGCCTTACGTACGCACACTCTAAAGTAGTAGCATCACTCACAGCCTTGCGTTCAACTTCCATGTTAATTTGGGCAAACCATCTTTGTAGTCTTACCCTATGTTGATTTTTTTAATGTTTATTTGTTGTTGAAAGAGAGAAAAAGAGAGAGAGAGCGAGTCTGACAGAATCTGAAGCAGGCTTGAGCTGTCAGCACAGATCACAACGTGGGGATGGAACTAAAGAATGGCGAGATCATGACCTGAGCCAAAGTTGGGCCTTTAACCAGTTGAACCACCTGGCACCCCTACTGTATGTTTATCCTATTCCCATGGTCAATACTCTAAGCCAATTGGATCCTTGTTCTTCCCTAACATGATTTCTGCATTTCTGCAGTTTCTATCCTTCTGGACTTTTTTTTTTTAATCTACCATTCTCAACAATTTTGGTCTCAGAGAACAAATATCATCTTAAAAATCATTGAAGATCCCTCAAAGACTTTATTTACGTAGGATGAACTTATTAGCACCAGGATAGAAATTTAAAAATTTTAATTGTTATTTTTATTTTACTTTAAAGCATAATGTTAAATATATTACATTTTTGCATAATTTACATTTATGACAATAACTTTATTTTCTAAAATAAAAAATAGCAAGTAGAAGAGCATAATTTTAATTTTTTGCAAGTCTCTTTAATGTTTAGTTTTATGGAACACAGTTGAATACTAATGCTTGCTTCTGCATTCAGTCTGTTGTAATATGTTTAGGTGAAAGCACACAACAAAAACCAGGCATCACCCAGAGAAGTATTAGAAAAACCAGTGTGTTAAAAATCTTTTCAGATAATTGTGAATATTCTTCTCTCATACTACACCAAAACTTTACCATTTATAATGTGAATATGTGATACAAATACTGGTGTGTTTGTTTGTTTTTTTACTTTATATTACAATCTATTGATTTGTCCTATAATTTGAATGAGTTTTTTACCCATTCATTATTTGTTGGAAAAATGCACTGGTCATTTGGAAAATATTGGCTCACTAAACTATGAAGACCATATCAATGTCGGAATAATTTTTTCTAAATACCTAAAAGATGGGTGCCTGGATGGCTCAGACAGTTAAAGGTCCAACTCTTGATTTTTGGCTCAAGTCATGATCTCGCAGTTTGTGAGTTTGAGCCCCACATAGGGCTCTGCATTGACAGTGCGGAGCTTGCTTGGGATTGTTCCTCTCTACCCCTCTCAACCTGTCTGTCTCAAAACAAAAAATAAACTTAAAAAATAAATAAATACCTAAAAGCCCACATACATTAATATTATCACAAATTGTTAACACAAAGTGTTATAACACAAGTGCCCTCCTCCATGCCCATCTCCCCCCTCAACATACTGATAGATTTAAACTGCTTATTTTCAGAGCATTACATTTATTTTTCAGAAAATACATGACAATTACCTAGACTCTAGCTTATGTATCTGTCAATCTTCCAAACAAGAATGGTACTTCTTTAAGGAAAAAAATCTCTTGTTCACTTCACAACTCAAATGACCACCTAAGTTCTTTCATTCTGAAAAAAGAAAAATAATTGTGCAACGAAATTGTTTTATATGTACATCCCACTTTGTAAAACAAAATATTAAAAAGATATATAATTAGGGATAGAGGTAGAGATTTAATTCTATAATGTTTATTCTTTTACAGTCTTATTTAGGTCATTTTTAAGTTTCTGTTTTTGCTGAGTTTTAGTTGTAACCGTGTGGCAATGAATACAATGACAATGAATACCTTTGGGTGGCATTGCATGAATTTCTCCTATGCCACCCTGCTTTACCCACTAAGCTATTTTACTGTTATTTCAAATGTTAGCACAATGAAAAGCAGCCATTTATAGTAGCTCCTAATTATTATGAAAATATTTTTATTTTGCAAACTCCTTGGAAACATTTTGAACATCACACTGGGTTCCATGGAACACGTTAGGGGAATCACTGGCATATCTGCTTGGAAGTCCCTTGCACCTCATCTTTCTCTAATCCAAATTCTCATTTAAAAATTTGAGGAAAGTTCAAATACTACTTTCGCTGTGAAATCTTTCCAGATCCATCAAGTTAATAGTGATGCTTTTTTTTTTTTTTTACCAGAATGCATATTTCATAGTGTTCTCCAGAAACAAGAAAATCAAATGAAAAGATTTGTTCCCTATCCTTAATGGTGTCAATTTCTGTTAAGGGAGATTCATTTATGAAACAGTAATTCTCAACCAAATGTGTTTTCTGGAGCCATAGATATAGAAAGCACATTAAGGTAGCATGGAGGTGTGGTCTGGAAGGTGCCAATCTTACAGCTAAAAATTTCTATGCAAAGTAAGTTATATTTGAAACAAAGGGGGGTGGGGTGCACATAAAGGAGGCCATACACATTAAAGAGAGCATATCAAGCTACAGAAACAAAAATACCAGTGATATATCCATAGGTTTCACATAAGATGCGATGGGTAGGGCAGGGTGGGACAATTGCTACTAGAATATCAGATTTCAGAAATGAGTAGAAGTCACTAAGGGAAGGATAGGTAAATTTATTGCTTCAAAATCATTGTACTTTTTAAAACATTTCAAATATAGGGATAATAATTTAATATTCACCAGTCATTACAAAAATCAGTACTGAATACTGGACTCCAAGCAGTGGCATGTGACCACATTTGTGCCAGTACTCATTCCCTGCATTGCCATGAACAGAGAGTGCTGAGGGTATTATTTGATTTCTGGTGAGGTGGGAGATAGTATCTGAACACTGCAACTAATTGTAAACTAATATTTGTGTAGAATCTACATCTGTGGTTAACTATTCCATCCATTTTGCTAAGATGCCAATGAAGAATCATTTTTGTTTTGTTGTTTGTTTTGTTGGTTGGTTGGGTGTAAGGGCTTGGACTTTCCAGAACTTTGATGGTGATGGAATATCTTGAAAAGAAAAGATAAGAAGAGAAAAGAAAAGAAAAGAGCTCTCAATTAAGAGAATGTAACCTTGTTCCTCTTTAGTTTTTTTGCTATATACAGTAAAACCTCAGATTGTGAGTAACTGGCTCTGCAAGTTAGACAAAGCAAACTTTTCTAATAAATTTTAACTTGATAAATGAGCATTGTCTTGCAATACGAGTAGTATGTGATACCAAACATTACACCAAATGTCACATGATCACAACTGAACCAATGGTTCTTGAAATTCACTTTGATATACAAATGCTTTGGATTACAAGCATGCTTCTGGAACAAATTATGCTCACAAGTTTTACTGTATATATATTTTGATTTCTGTATTATATTTTCAAATAATGTAACTACTTTTATGATCTTTGGGTAGTACATTATTTTATCCACAAAATTAAACACTTGATGTTTGTTTTTCCAAACTCTGTACTCTTAGACTTTCCAAACTGCTTTCTCTTAGACATTAGGCTTTGTCCACCTCATAAATAGAACATAATCTGTAAAACTCATGAGAAACCTCATTTGTCAGTATCTTCAGTGTAACAGTAATTGTATTTTATATTCTTATTGACAAGGAAAATGTTATTGAATATCTTTGTGTAAAATTTTATCTTACTATTTATTTTTTATCTCACCATTTAAAAACTATTTTATGCAAGTGCTCCACAGAAAAGCTCCATAATTAAGAATCTGAAGAAATAGTATCACAATTTTATAGTGTGACATTCTTTCTATATATTTTATCAAAGTAACATTCCTTACATTTAATTTTGAATATTCACAAATAGATAAGTGAATTCCATATGACATCCAATGCCTACTCTTTGGTGATGAGAAAAAAGTATATTTTAAAACTTTTTTTAAAAATATTTTTTATTTATTTCTAGGAGAGAGAGAGAGAGACACAGCGTGAGCAGGGGAGGGTCAGAGAGAGAGGGAGTCACAGACTGAAACAGGCCCCAGGCTCTGAGCTGGCAGTCAGCACAGAGCCCGATGCGGGGCTTGAACCCACGAACCACGAGATCATGACCTAGGCGAAAGTCGGACGCTTAACCGACTAAGCCACCCAGGCGCCCCGAGAAAAAAGTATATTTATTAATAGTTTTACACACCTGAGTCATATATTTTGCTAAATGTTGTTTAATTATTCCTTTTGAACCTAAACATGGAAAGAGGGGTGTTAACATTTTCTTTTTCTGATGATTTAATATAACTAATTTTAGAAGAGGTACATTGCAGTAATAAGGCATAACCAGCAAACTCTTTGACTTCTTTCAATACTATTTACTTTAGTATTGGGTTTAATGGTTCTACTTATATTACTTAGATGTCTTCACAAACAGTTGCCAGGGAGAATATCTTTGACATAATACTTATAGAGTCCACCCATCAATCAAGGTAAAAACCTTGGCTGTCTCTACTATGCTGGATTCTGTAGATAATTTCTCCTTGAATCCAACCATCAAGACTTTCCTCAAGGCTCATGTATCTATTCAAGGATACTGATTTCCTGTCTTCATATTAGAAAGTACCCTATTAACATGTAGCTAGCTGCTCACTACATACTTAATATATATGTCCTGGGACTGTCAGTTTACTATAAGGATATTAGGTAGAAAAAAGTCATATCAAAGGATATGAAGAAAATATATCAATATATGCTTAACTAGTTATCATGTTTGGCTATTAAATTTAGTTAATTACATTCTGGAAGCTTGAATAAAAATGGAAACATGATAGATTATGTACTTCTCATTATCTGATAAAAGGGGCTTATACTAATTATTTAAGGGAGCTCATTTTTCCTGGTACTAAATGATAAAGATAATACATCAACCTAATGGACAGATTACTGTTCAACTGCATTATTAATACATACTATGATGGTGTTTTTAAGGGGAATCTATCATATGGAAATTCAACTCTAGAACAAAGGTCACATCCCACTGGGTTAGTTACTAAAATCTTAGCCCATTTGGGGACACAAAACAGCCTTTGTGGCTTTTAAAAAAATTTTTTTTTAATGTTTTATTTATTTCTAGGAGAGAGAGAGACAGCGTGAGCAGGGGAGGGTCAGAGAGAGAGGGAGTGACAGACTCTGAAACAGGCTCCAGGCTCTGAGCTGGCAGTTAGCAGAGAGCTCGACGCGGGGCTCAAACCCATGAACCGCGAGATCATGACCTAAGCGAAAGTCGGTCGCTTAACCGACTAAGCCACCCAGGAGCCCCAATACAGCCTTTGTGGCTTAAGAAAACTCACTTTGAAAGTGGTTATTTTTAAAAAATAATTTGATGTGGGGGGGGAAGTGCAATGCATAAAATACCCTCTTTCAAGAGTGTAATTAAAATTCTCAGCAACAATATCTAGTCTTTCATTAATTATTTTAGACAAATTGCAACCTTAATTTACTGGACCTTCATCGTTTGTTTTGTTCAAAATTTAATTCAGGTAACATGTATAAGTATTAACTAGGTTCACAAGATACTTTTTTAAGACATGAGGACAGAGGGGCGCCTGGGTGGCTTAGTCGGTTAAGCGTCCGACTTTCGCTTAGGTCATGATCTTGCGGTTCGTGGGTTCGGGCCCCGCGTCGGGCTCTGTGCTGACTGCCAGCTCAGAGCCTGGAGCCTGTTTCAGTCTGTCACTCCCTCTCTCTCTGACCCTGCCTTGCTCAGGCTGTCTCTCTCTCTCTCTCCTAGAAATAAATAAAACATTAAAAAAAATTAAAAAAAAAAAAAGACATGAGGACAGAATTTACACACTGTTAATTTTTATCAAAGTTCTGAAGCAGTTTTGGGTTGCCCTGTGTGACAACACTTCCACTGCAGTGAATCTGTCATCTTTTGCCAAAAACAGTTTCTGTTGAAAGACTCACTGTGTGGTATAATAGCCAAGTGGGAGATTTAAAAATATATTTCATTCATCAAAAAAGTAGTGAGTACTTTCAATACATGTAGACATAGGTTAGGAGATGAAACTGCCCTGTATATTTCCTCTTTTTTCATTTTATTTCCAGGTAAGAAGTATATTCATTAATATATCAATTTGTCATTCCAAATTGGACATTTGCTACAGACTTCACATACCTTTTCTCTTTCCTGCATTCAAGTATATATGAGATTTATCAAAATTAACTTTTCTTTTTTAAAAAAATGTTTTTAAT
Organism: Crocuta crocuta; assembly: GCF_008692635.1. Lineage (NCBI taxonomy): Eukaryota > Metazoa > Chordata > Mammalia > Carnivora > Hyaenidae > Crocuta > Crocuta crocuta. The sequence continues at coordinate 7,545,094 of NW_027529441.1, read as the reverse complement.
GTTCATTTATTTTTGAGACAGAGAGAGATATAGCGTGAGCAGGGGAGGGCTGAGAGCTTAGGAGACACAGAAATCTGAAGCAGACTCCAGGCTGTGAGCTGTCAGCACAGAACCCGATGCGGGGTTCGAACTCACAACCATGATATCATGACCTGAGCCTAAGTCCGACGCTTAACCGACTGAGCCACCCAAGCACCTCCAAAATGAACTTTTCTAAACCCAGAACATCATCTTATCAGTATTTTTCCAGTGCTCAGGTGCACAGCTCAGTACATTACTCATTTCTCAGTTTCAAGAATCACTTCATCTAAACTAGTTATATCAGTGCATTGACATCAGTCATCCTTAATCCGCTGAAGACCACGTTGGGAAAAAAGTATGGACGCCCTAAGCCTCCTTTCTTTCATATTCATATTTTGAGAGTGAGGAGATCACTTGATACTACACGTTCTATATGAAACATCACGGAAGAGATGTCGTATGAAAATATATGTTTCTGATCTACCTACAGCTGAATCCATACTCCCATGAATTTCCTGCCACAACATTGAGTGTTCTTTTCATCATGCAGCCAGTTTGTTCTAATTCCTCTTTAACACAGCTCCCAAGAATATGAATCTATCATTTCGAGCTGAGAGACATGAAGATTTACCATAGTTCTGGGCAATCATATGTTGGTAATGTTGCTGCATTTTCTGAACTGGATGCCAACAAATTACCTTTAAGTGACTTTGAAGTGGTTAACTGGCTTGAGCTCACAAAGAGTGTGCCTCTCCACTATAATTGATGCCACTATTACATTTCAAATTGTCAGTCTGAGCACAAGCATTTGGTAGAGATAATGAACTTGGTCTCTAGGGTTGGGTTTTGAGGACATGTCACCAATATGCCTAGGTTAGATAGAATGACTTATTTTTTCAAATTGCATCTAAAGAATATATATCAAAGAACTGTAGGCAGAGAAAAACCCGACTCTGGCTGCTAAGAAAAAAAATTACCTGAGTGACCTCCCAAGAAGAAAATTTCTTTTAATATTATCATTTTAATCTAATTTTGTTGATCTGAGCTTTGCATATCCAGATGTCTAATGCGTCAGATCATTTAAGTGGCCAAATGTCTTTAGAAGTAAAATTTTCCCTCATCATGACCAAATCTGGAAAAAAAAATGCCTATAATAATTTAAATTCACACATTCATTGTAAAATATTGATTAATTGCTACTATATGTCAGGAACTATACTTCTATTCTAGGCTTTCAAAGATAAATTAAATGAGTTTCCTAGAACTTAAGTTCTGCAGTTTAGCAGAAGAAATATATATATAAACCAATGAATAAAAGGTATTTGCTCTACAACAAATGTATACATTAGGAAGATGTTGAAGCACACAAAAAGTACTCCTTGTACTTCAGGATGCATGGAGGCCTTCCCAGAGGAGGCAACATGAGCTTCACATGAATTATTTCTTTATCTACTCATTTGTAATGGAAGTTATTATCCAACACAGTTTTGATGTTCCATCTTCAATTACATATCTTTGCAATGTTCTATTTCTGAGGTGGAACCTTGAGGTTATTTTCCTCCAGATGGAAAAAAAGAAAGAAGTCTGACATAAAATATGTGTCATTGGTCAGCTTTGAATTTCAAAAAAGACATTCCTGATCTTTTCAGCAAGAAAACAGTACTGAAAGTCAAGTTTTATGTGTTTGGAAGAGTAGAAGGAGAATTACTTAAGCTAATATGTCAATAGCAAGCTCAAGAAATGAGATAATAATTTTACTGTATGCCCAGGATAGAAAAATGAAGAAGGAGGATGAGAGTAGAAATATTGTGAAACATCCTGGTCCCATGCACCCCTCCACCCACAACCACACTTGGGATTGAGCTTCAAGAGGAAAGTAATTTGAAACCTATGGGCAAGTGTGTGTAGGAAGCTGGGTCAAAATTAGTAGGGAGGGATCAGCTGGAGTCATGCCTTATGGGGATTAAAAAGAAAGCTGCCAGACTCTAATGTGCAGATAAGACACAGTATAAAGATAGAGAGATACTTTTGGAAATAGATAGAAGAGCCTCAGGAGGTAGCTTGGTTTCCCTGAGGTTTTCAGAAAACCTAAAGGTATCTGAGTATTCAAATGAAGATTTTTAAGAAGATGTAAATTCTCAGAGGCTTGGGATCATGAAAAAGTGGACATCAGAAACAAAGCTTTTACAATTAGGAACAAATAGCTGAGACCACAGGCTTCAGATGCACGAACAAATTTATCAGCTCACAAGGCCATTTAGACAAACTGTACATCATCTATACAAGAAATACATCAGCCAGCCACTCCACTGAGAATGACAGGAACCCAAGGTCACCTTTAGAGTCCAGAAGATCACCTGTTCTAAAGTGTCAGTAAGGTCTCAGATTCTTTACACACCTAGCCATCATTGTAGGAAGGAAATGGTAAAATGTAATGTACATAAAATGAAGACAACGAGTAATTTGAAAAACCCTATTCAAACCATCCCTGATAGGGTATTGAACATAAAACACACTGAGGACTTATTCTTTAAAAATGATTGAAAGGGCCAACATGGTGGAGCAGAATGGAAGTTTTCTGCTTCTCTTGTCCCTGAAATGCAGCTAGAACACCAAACCATCTTGCACAACTAGAAAATTGATCTTAGTATTAACACAAGAATCTGTATGATTTAAGACACAGAACTCAGTGGGTACAGGGTGCAGAGAAGTGAACTGAGAGAGAGAGAAGCCACAGAAGATAGGGAGATGATTTTGCTTCTAGAGAGGATGGAAATGGGGGAGAGTACAGGGTAAACCCTCCCCCCAAAAGTAGCTGAAGAGAAAGACAAAGTGGAAACACACATAAGGGACTGAACAAGAAAGGGAGAAAGGAGAAAGGAGAGGGTTTAAATACCATTAGGACTCTATAGACAGGGGGATCACAGAGCCTGAAACTCCACAGCTCAATACCTAGCAGAGCTCTGGTGGGAAGGGCAAATCCCCAGGGGTAGACAGCGAGGTTCAAGGTGTCCTCAGGCAACATCAGAAAAGCTGGATCTCCTGCTGAGAGGACATTTGGTAGAGGCTATGTGGTCTCCACACAGGCAAAGTTCCCAGCGGACCCTGGAAAACAGCTGCTGTTGGAACATGATGTTAGGAGGCAGTGAAGCCTGGCACCAGATGTGTCTTGTGATTTACCATAATCCCCGAAATGCTGATGTACCACAATTACACACATTTTTTTTCTGAGGCTGGCTGTCACAAGGCTGCAGTCCCTGGGCATCATCAACAGCATGGCCGTATGAACATTTCTGGGGGGCAAGGTGGCACCCAGCCATTGCTCATCTAGACCTTCCCCCAATCGGTTGGAATGGGTCAAAGCTGTAGGGCCCACAGAAGTGAGGGGTTTGAACACATAGCCTCATCTGAGATAAAATTTGAGAGGGGTGCCACCTGGCAGACTTACAGCTTGGTCGGGGACAGTGAAGGAAGGCAGAGACAAAGGAAGGGTGCTTAATTGCCGGTGGGTGAGAGCATAGAGTTCTGATGTTAGAGACTGGGTAGCTGGTGATGCCATTTTCACCTCTCCCATGCATGTGAATACATGCTTACACTCACTAAACTACTGCAATCCACCCCAGTAAGCTAAGCAGTATCATTGAGTAAAGAATGGAGCCTTTACACCAAGCCCCAATCAACTGTGCCAACCGCGCACTCTAGAGGAATACCACACCTCTCTCTGTCTGCTTAGTTTATGGATTATAACATGCTTCATAGTTTGACTTTTAGTTTGAAACTAGATGTAATTTTAATGTATTTCATTCTTTATGTTGATCCATCTATTTGTTTTTCTCTTTTTCTTTTCTTATTTTTGAATACAGAGAGAGAAAAAATTTATATTTATTTCCCATTTTTATAAAAAAAGTTTCTTTAATTTTTTCTACTATATTTTTTGTAATCTTTTTAACTTTAAATTAATCTTTAAATTAATTTTAAAGAAGGATGGTATTTCATAGTTAAGGGGCCTATCCACCAAAAAGACCTAACAATTGTAAACATTTATGACCCCAAGGTGTGAGAACACAAATATATAAATCAATTAATCACAAACATAAAGAAACTCACTGACAGTAATACCATAATAGGGGAATTCAACACCTTGCTTATAGCAACAGACAGATAATGTAAGCCAAAAATCAATAAGAAAACAATGGCTTTGAATGACACATTGGACTTAATAGATTTAGTCAGAACATTTCATCCTAAAGCAGCAGAATATACATGGAGGGCACATGGGACATTCTCCAGAATAGATCACAAACTGGGACACAAATCAGCCTTCAACAAGTACAAAAAGATCAAGATTGTACCGTGCATATTTTGAGACCACAGTGCTATGAAACTAGAAATCAACTAAAGAAAAATTTGGAAAGACAACAAATACTTGGAGACTAAAAAACATCCTACTAAAGAATGAATGGGCTAACCAAGAAGTTAAAGAGGAAATTTGAAAGTACATGGAAGCCAATAAAAATGTTAACACCACAACCAATACCTCTGACATGCAGCAAAGGTGGTCATAAAAGGGAAATATATAGCAATCCAGGCCTTCCTAAAGGAGGAAGAAAGGTCTCAGATACACAACTTAAACTTATACCTTAATAGAGCTGGGGAAAAAAACAGCAAATAAAACCCCAAACCAGCAGAAGACAGCATAGATTAGAGCATACATCAATGCTATCAAAAAAGAAAGAAAGAAAGAAAGAAAGAAAGAAAGAAAGAAAGAAAGAAAGAAAGAAAGAAAGAAAGAAAGAGTAGAATAGGCCAATGAAACCAGGAGCTGGTTCCTTGAAAAAAAATTTTTTAAAAAATTGTTAAACCCTTAGCCAGCTTGATCAAGAAGAAAAAAGAAGTTAGCCAAATAAAAAAAAAAATCAAGAATGAAAGCGGAGAGATCACAACCAACATAGCAGAAATGCAAATAATAAGAGCATTTTATGAACTATTGTATCCCAATAAATTGGGCAATCTGGGAGAAATGGACAAATTCCTAGAAAAACATAAGTTATCAAAACTGAAGCATGAAGAAATAGAAAATTTGAGCAAAACTCATAATCAGGAAAGAAAGTAAGTTAGTAATCAAAAATCTCCTCAAAAAACGAGAGTCCAGGACCAGTTGGATTTCCAGGGGAATTCTACCAAACATTATAGAGGAGTTAACACCTATTCTTTTAAAGCTGTCCCAAAAAGTAGAAATGGAAAGAAAACTACCAAACTCATTCTATGAAGCCAGCATTACCTTGATTCCAAAAGCAGACAAAAACTCCACTAAAAACGAGAACTACAGATGAATTTCCTTGATGAACATAGATGCAAAAATTCTCAACAAGACACTAGCCAATGAATCCAACAATACATTAAAAGAATTATTCACCATGACCAAGTGGGATTTATACCTGGGATGTAAGGCTGGTTCGTTATCCACTAAACAATCAATGTGATACACCACATCAATAAAAGAAAGGACAAGAACCACATGATCCTCTCAATAGATGCAGAGAAGTCATTTGACAAAATACAGCATCCTTCCTTGATAAAAAACCTTCAGGAAAGTGGAGATAGAAGGATCATACCTCAAGATCATAAAAACCATATATTAAAGACCCACTGCTAATGTTTTCCTCAATGGGGAAAAACTGAGAGCTTTCACCCTAAGGTTAGGAAAATGACAGGGATGTCCACTCTCACCTCTGTTATTCAACATAGTGTTGGAAGCCTTAGCCTCAGCAATCAGGCAACCAAAGAAATAAAAATCATCCAAATTGGCCAGGAGGAGGTCAAACTTTCACTCTTCGCAGATGGCATGATACTCTATATGGAAAACCCAAAGGATTCCACCAAAAAATTGCTAGAACTGATCCATAAATTCAGGAAAGTCACAGGACATAAAATCAATGCACAGAAATCGGTTGCATTTCTATACACCAATAATGAAGTAACAGAAAGAGAATTAAAGGGATAGATTTCATTTACAATTGCACCAAAAATCATAAAATAACTAGGAATAAACCTAACCAAAGAAGTGAAAAATCTGTAGACTGTAAACTATAAAAATCTTATAAAAGAAATTAAAGAAGACATACAAAAACAGGAAAAATATTCCATGCTCGTGGATTGTAAGAACAAATATTGTTAAAATGTTGATACTATCCAAAGCAATATACATATTCAGTGCAATTCTTAACAAAGTAGCATTCCTCACAGAGCTAGAACAATCCTAAAATTTGTATGAAACCAGAAAAGACTCTGAATAGCCAAAGCAATCCTGTAAAAGAAAACCTAAGCTGGAGGCATCACAATCCCAAACTTCAACATGTATCACAAAGCTGTAATCATTAAGACAGTATGGTACTGGCACAAAAACAGACACTTAGATCAATGGGACAGAATAGAGAACCCAGAATTGGACGAACAATTGCATGTTCAACTAATCTTTGACAAAGCAGGAAAGAATATCCAATTGAAAAAAGACAGTCTTTTTTCAGCAAATGGTGTTGGGAAAACTGGTCAGTGATTTGCAAAGAAAAAAAAGAAAGAAAGAAAAAAAAGAAAGAAAAAGAAAAAAGAACTTAAACCAGTTTCTTAAATCATAGACAAAAATAAAGTCAAAATGGATAAAAGTCCTAAACATAAGACAGGAAACCATCAAATCCTAGAGGAGAAGAGAAAGAAGGCAAAAAACCTCTTTGACCTTGGCCGCAGCAATTTCTTATTCAACATGTCTTCAGAGACAAAGGAAACAAAAGCAAAAATGGCCTATTGGGACCTCATCAAGATAAAACTTCTTTACAGTGACAAAAAAAATCAGCAAAACTAATAAGCAACCAATGGAATGATAGAAGATGTTTGCAAATGACATAGCAGGTAAAGGGTTAGTATCCAAAGTCTGTAAATAACTCATCAAACTCAACACCCATAAAACCAAATAATCCAGTGAAGAAATGGGCAAGAGACATGAATAGACACTTTTTCAAAGAAGACATCCAGATGCCTAATGGACACACATGAAAATAATGCTCAACATCATTCATCACCAGGGAAGTACAAATCAAAACCACAATGAGATACGACCTCACACTGGTGAGACTGGCTAAAATTAACAACTCAGGCAACAACAGATGTTGGCCAGAATGCAGAGAAAGAGGATCTATTTTCCCACCACTGGTGGGAAATCAAACTGGTGCAGCCATTCTGAAAATAGTACAGAGGTTCCTCAAAAAAGTTAAAAATAGTACTGCCCTAGGATCTAGCAATTGCACTAGTAGGTATTTATCCAAGGATTACAAGTGCACTGCCCAAAGGGACACACGCACCCCACTGTGTGTAGCCGTGCTATTGACAATAGTGAGAGTATGGAAAGAGCCCAAATGTCCATTGACAGATGAATGTATAAAAAAAGATAAAAAGACACATGCGCGCGCGCGCACACACACACACACACACACACACACAGAATAGAGTATCACTTGGCAATAAAGAATGAAATCTTGCTGTTTGCAACCATGTTGATGGAACTAGAGGGTATTATGATAAGTGAAACTAGAGAAAGACAAGTATCAAATGATTTCACTCATATTTGGCATTTAAGATACAAAATCGATGAAGATAAGGGAAGGGAAGTGAAAATAATGTAAAAACAGGGAAGGAGACAAAACATAAGAAACTCTTAAATACAGAGAACAAACTGAAGGTTGCTGGAGGAGTTGTGGGTAGGGGGATGGGCTAAATTGATAAGGGGTTTTAAGGAAGACATTTTTTTGGATAAGCACTGGGTATTATAGATAGAGGATGAATCGCTGGAATCCAGCCCTGAAATCATTATTGCACTATATGCTAACTAACTTGGATGTAAATTTAAAAATAAAAAAAAAATTAGAAATGTAAAAAAAAAAATGATTGAGAAATTCTTTGAATACAGGCTTAAATCCGCTGTCAGCAAATAAAATTGTAACTCTTAAGGGAAATCAGATCAGACATAAGAAATAAAGAAGCCACACCGTCTTTTATTGATTTGAACATAGTTTGAATGAATGTGATATCTCCTTACATGTGTTAAATACATAAATGCTGCTAGTTGCAGTTCTAGCAACTACATATACAATTGATGGACAAAACAAATAAAGCACTATTTCTCAGGGATCTCATACTGAAGTAAGAAATGTAAGCAATGCAATAAATATGTTAAAATAAAGTTTGAAACCTCTTATATTAGAAGAGTGTCTTATATAAGATCTTAGGTGGGACAACTAACAAAATCTTTTGGATAGGAAGTGACTAGGAAAGACTCCCTGTAAAATTCATTTCTGAGAGATGTGGAGGATGAGACAAGACATCATCAGTCAGACTGGCTTCACTGTTGTGAGTATATGTAGATTGCTTGTCTCATGTATAGTCATTGCATGACACTGACCCTGCCTAGAAATGCTCTCAGGCATAGCCAGGGTCCTGAGCCATCTCTCCCGATTATGCAGTGTCCCTTCATTTATCTGAACAGTGACTAGATGAAAGCAGATCCGACACATGGGATTGAACTGTCTAATTTATCATTCTGTCACAGAGGAAGATGTCAGCTAGCTGGAGGGCTTCCATGCGAGGACACAGGGTTCTCTCCTTGGACCTGTCCAGTTCAATGTGTTCATCAATAATCACAAGCAAGATATAAAGGGCATGTTACTCAATCCATGGGAAGCATAAGGCTGAAGTGGTAGTGAATACAGTAAGAGATAGAGTTAAGATCTAAAGGGTTTTAATAGCCTTGAGCCATTATATAGCCATAAGTAGTTCCTGAACTTTGATCCCCAAAAGTACAACAAATATAAGTATTACAAGGTAAATTTTATCAATAACATATGTCAGAAAAGAATATGAACAAAAATAGAAGTTAAAGACTTAATCAATAGTATACTCAAGGGAGACCAACAGTGTGATTCTTGTCAGATTAATTTAATGGAATATTGTAGGCATTGTTAAAAGAAACATAATATTGATAAAAAGACAAATACTATATAATTTAACTCATGTGGGATTTAGGAAACAAGACAAATGAACATAGAAAAAGAGAACTAAGAGATTATTTTATTTTATTTTTCTTTTTAAATAATTTTAATTTCAGTTTAGTTAACATATAGTGTCATTAATTTCAGGTGTACAATTTCAGGTGGGTGGGGGAATCAGTGAAATAGATAAAGAGGATTAAGAGCATACTTATCTTGATCAGCATTGAGAAATGTTTAGAATTGTGTTAATTTGTATACCTGAAACTAATATAACACTGTATGTTAACTAAAGTGGAATAAAAGCTTTAAAAAATAATAAAAGTAAAAGAAGAAATATAATATCTGCACAAAAGGAATCAAAAGCCCTTTATGTACTCTATTTTTCAGATCACTTTTGGAATATTGGGAGGGTCTGAGCTGTATAATTCATTTATACAAATTATAAATTATCTGTTCAGCCAATAAATATTTTATGGATTGCTTATTCCATGTAAATCATTATTACATCAATTCAGGATAGTTTCTTGGTCTTTAGGAGAACAAATTAATAGTTATGTATATGTATATATATATGTACATACATATGTACATATATATATATATTCAGAGAAACTCAGCTAGATTAGACTGGTAGAAGAAAATTTCGTCAGAGGACAAAGTCTATGAAATACCAATATGTATGTAATTTGTTAATAACTTGGTATGTAATTTGCAAACAAGGCCAAATCTTGTGAGATTAAACAGTGAAGAACAATAGGAAGGCATTTAAATGTGTAAGCACTGGACTAGCGTGATCTTAAAATTACTCTTTGGGCTCCTGGGTGGCTCAATCGGTTAAGCATCCAACTCTTGGTTTTGGCTCAGGTCATGATCTCGCAGTTTCGTGTGATTTCAAGCCCTATGTTGAGCTCTGGGCTGGCAGCATTTGTTCTTCGTGGAAAGTTCTTTCTAATAGACCCATTTTCTTTGGTATTTAAAAATTCATTCATCAGAGCATTGAATACACTTCTTTTTCTTATTTGCCCTTTGTTCCAAATTGACTAGTGGGGTTTGACTTTAATGCTGTGAGAGGGAGGATCCAAGAAAACATATCAGTGAACCTATCTGAGAATTATGCAAAATATAAAAATCCAACAAATTCCAAAGGCTCACTTTACTTTTTTTCAAATAAGGAAAAACCTTACCTGGGAAGTGAAATAATGTGTGTAGAAAAATATTTCAAACTCAAATTAAAATGCCCTTAAGAAGAAGGAATATAATATGGCGATATTTGATCAGTCTCTTTTTTAGGCTTTCCTTCTTTTTTTTTTCACCCACAAAGCTAGGGAAACACGAGGTAAGCAGTGCCTTTAAACTCTGAAAAGACATTCTCCTCTGCCCATGGCCCATTATGAATCTGCAGACAATTTCACCAACTGTACATTCATTTTTTTTCCCCCAACAGACATTCTTAAGTTCCTATAAACGTGCTAACTCTTTCCTAGGTATTGGGAATACAAAGACGAATACAATGGTCCTTGCCTTTAAATACTTCACAGATTAGTTGTCAGGGAAGTATACAGTTATAACATCAATTCTGTAGCATGAGTGAGGAGAGATGATAGGAGATTGTAGAAGAGCATCTAACTCAGCTTGAAAGATGAGCAAGAACTGTTTCCTGGAAGATGTGATGTGACTCAATTCCAGAACTGTAGGAGGAATCCAGGAGGAACTGGTGAATGAAGTCCCTGTTAATAGTACAGAAACTACAAAGTCAAAGATGCAAACGAGATGGCTAAATACTATGTCTCTGCATATTGGTTCCGGGCTCATAAAGGTAATCTCAACCAAATCAAGACTGAGTTTAGAAACCAAAATACGGCCAGTGTTACAAGTGGAAGGCAAGCAGCAAAGGTGCAAATAAAGGAAGAATACACGTGCTGGAAATCGTTAACTGGTGTTCCCTGGTTTGGCGTGGTTTTCGTTTTTGTTTTTGTATTTTTGTTGTGGATTTTTGCATAATTTTAATACTCAGAACAGACTTTCAAAATGCCAAGAATTTGTGAGTGCAGGATAATCTCTATACACTTTATAAAACTTGCTCAAAATTTTCATAATGAGGGTGCCTGGGGGGGCTCAGTCGGTTAACCCTCACACTTTTGGTTTCAGCTCAGGTCATGATCTCAGTTTTGTGGGTTTGAGCTCAGCACAGAGCCTGCTTGGGATTACCTCTCTCACCCTCTCTCTCTCTGCTCCTCCCCCACTTGCACTGTGTCTGTCTCTCTCAAAATAAATAAGCTTAAAAAATATTTTTCCATAATGCAAACGAAGAGGAAATAATGATGGAATTTATCCTTCTATGAAAGAGCAATATAGCCCATACTAATACCTCATTTTTCAACTACCAGTGTTGTTTCTGCCTTTTCCTTTTTATTTATGTACAAAGAAATGCAGAGACTGCAGAAGTGGGGTAAGAAAACCTTGTTAAACTTTTTCAACAATCCCTGTTATAATGTTCAAAGCAATTACTTTTGCTGTCAGCAGGAATCAAATTTACTACCATCAGAGAGCGCAAAGAGTCAAATGTATTGCTAAGAATTACAACATAAGCTGCATGCAAATAACCCCATAAGTTCTAAGGGCTTGTCTTCCCCTATTTGCACAGCTGAGTCTTCAGTCATAAGTTGTTGAGGCTTCTTTGTTTTTAATTCCCTAGAAACCGGAGCAGAATTTTCCCATCAATTTCAGTGAAAAACAAAAGTCTGCTAATGCCTACCATCTTGAGGGGAAATATTATGGGTGTGCTTTTACAAAAAGTAATGTTTCTTTCTAAACAAATCACATAATAAGAACATTGTGCTATGAAAAATAATGGAAACTACACATACAATAATCTTTGTCTTTTTTTCCAGAGAAGTATTTGGACTTGACCCTCACAGGGAAATTTGAGTATAATCTTTGGTTTATGGCTCTCAAAGGACATGTAGACCTTTCAGTGAAAACTCTCGACATTGTACACAGCTTTTTTCAGTAGGTGAGTATTATATAATCCTGAAATAATGAGCTTGACCCGTCCTATTACAATCATATCTATAACTGTGACCAGTTGAACCCAACCCCAAAGTTTTACCCATTTCAAAGCTCAGCCATTCTTTCACAGTCAATATTGGTAAATAATAAGTTTTATAAGTGAAATAATTCTCCAATAGTTATTTAAAAACAGTCAACAATCCTCTAATCTATCCACCGCCTCCTCCCTGCTGCCCACATATAACACTCTTAGCAAATTCTTTTTATACTGATAAAGATCTTGTCAAGAAAATGGAATCCACTCTCCATACTCTGGACGCATATATTAATACAGATAATCAGAGGCTTGCAAAATTGTGAGGCTTGGATAATTGTTAGCCTGGGGATCAACAGTTTGGAAAGTGGTCCGGGAATATCTTATCCTGCAAACTGGAAGTGATTACTCTTCAAAGGCTATTCCTAAAACCTCTACAAATTTCAAGCACCTCTGGAAACTTTCCATTTGCCTACTTCAATCTACAGTAGTAGGACTAGTGATTCCCTAGTCCTGGAAAGCTGGTGCCTTTCAATGGTGGCTGCTATTAAGGCCTCTACATTTTCTTTCTTTATATAAGGAAATTCTAGAAAATGTAGTTCTAGGATTCTTTTGTGAAAAACAGCCCATAAAGTGCATTTGTGAATATGTACAAGTAACGTGTTTATAAATGTTGCTCTTCTTTTATATCTTCTTTCCTGAAGATATAATTGCTACTTCTCTAGAGTTGGTTAAATTTTTGTAATTATCATATGTAGAGTTTGTAAACACCTATCACTACTGTTTTCTACACACTCAAATGCATCAGGTAACTTATCACTTCTAATTCCTAACCAGTGAAAGTCCTGCTGACTCTCTGTTGATCCAGTTTGGAATAATTGCTCTCCAAGCCTGCAGAGAGGCTTTCTTACCATCTTCTCTCAGTCTGGATTCCTCATCTCCTTCTAGATCCCACCTTCCACTTTGTTCCTTCATTACGATGACGCAGCACCTTTATTATTTTTTTTTTACCTACTCTTAAGTGTTTATTCAATCAGTGTTNTTGGTTGCCTATTAGTTTTGTGGGTTGTTTCCTTTGCTGTGCAGATACAGCACCTTTAATAGTTTTCTGAGAGAGAGTGTGGAAGAGGTTAACTTTCTACTCCTTACATATCTTGAAATGACGCTAATCTCCCTGATATTTGATCCCCAGTGTGGCTCTATGCAGACTTTCAGGCTAGAAATCACTTCCACCGGAATCTGAATGTGTTGGTCTATTGTATTTATGCTCTTGATGTTACCCTTTAGAGGGCACATGCATTTGTTTTTTATCATTATTTTGTGCGATGTTTTAGTTGTTAGCATTGCTTTGTTTAGTTTTTATCTTCTCTTGAAGAATATAGGATTTCTTCCTTATCTCGAGTATTTCATAATTTTGCACTGATACACATTTTTGTGTATTTTAGAATATTTAACAATGGTTAGGAAGGGAGGAGTATATTGATTATGCTGGTAATCTGTTTAGTCATTGCAACCCAAAAACCATATCCTTTAATTTAAGAAAATATTCTGATTCTATTCTCTTTGATGATTTTCTCCACCTTGTTTTTTTTTCTCTTCCTAGAACTCTGAATAGTCTACTAATGAGTCTCTTGAAATAATCATTTAATATTTTAGCTTTTTATTTCTTTTATTTACCATTTTATATGTTTGTTCTTATTTCTGATAGATTTCAACAACTTTACTTCTTATTTCTTTTTTAAANCCCGTGAACCGCGAGATCATGACCTAAGTGAAAGTCAGACGCTTAACCGACTAAGCCACCCAGGCGCCCCTTTACTTCTTATTTCTAATGCCAAAACTATTTTTTATTCTTTTGTGCGTGTGTGGTTTTTAGACTCTGTTTTGATTTTGAGGGTGAAAATTATAATTTTATTAATTATCATTGTTGACTTGCTTTGAAGCTTTTCTTACGTTGCAATTTTAATTACATTATTTCAGTCTTTTTTTCCCCATTTTTAATGTTTTTATTTATTTTTGAGAGAGAGAGGACAGACAGATTATGAATGGGGCACTGGCAGAGACAGATGGAGACACAGAATTTGAAGCAGGCTCCAGGCTCTGAGCTATCAGCAAAGAATCCAATGCAGGGCTTGAACTCATGAGCCATGAGATCATGACCTGAGCTGAAGTCGGATGCTTAACCGACTGAACCACCCAGGTGCCCCTTCAATTTTTAAAACATATCTGCATGTTGCTTTGGTTATCCCTTCCTGTTTTAATTTTCAGTCACGTATCTGGGGATCCTAAGTAGTCCATTCATGTCGCACACTGAACTCACTGTAAAGTCTATGAGGAAGGGCAAAAATTGTCAGTGGACTCTAATGGATGGTCGTCTTGGTCCAATGTGCTTCATTCATGAATTCTCAAGTGCTAGCATGATACATATATTATCTCTGGGACTGTTTTGTTTTCTGTTTAGGATTCTAATTTTCTTCTAGGTATGACTGGAATGGGGATAGAGGTGCATACCCTGGATGGATGGGCTCTGGAGTACTTAGATATAAGGGCTGGGAGATTTTCCTGGTCAGGACCCTGGTTTTCAGGGGAATGTTTTATCTTAAGTCCTCAGTCCTATCTTTGTCTTTTATGTTGGCTGAGGTTTCCACATGCAGGTACTCACTGGTTCAATTTCTTTTATATAGTGGCTTCTAATCTGGAGGAAAGAACATGAAGGAAGAAGTGACCTTGCTGTATGAGGCAAAAAAGAACCCCTGGGTTTAAATGTCTCTGAGTATAATTTTTTACTATATTTTTATTGTTAGTTCCACCTCTCAAGCCTCCATGTCTACCTTCCATGGGTCCTATTACACCAGTCCTGAGGTTCTCCATTGTCTTGTAGCAAATCAGATCTAATGATGTGTTTTTCTCTGTGAGTTACTAGTAACATATACATTCTGCTCAACTAGCAGCAGTGGTTTTATGTACAAATTAGTAGTAAAACTCAAGAGACATGGTAAGCTTTATTTGATTTCACAGTCAATTGGTAGGAAGCTACAGTAAAAGCAGCACAATATAATGAAGAACTCGTGACTCCTGGGTGCACCTTCAAATGTACTGAAATTATACTTTGAAATTATTCTGATGAACTTTGGTGTAGAAGAAAAATGAGAGATGAGCCTGAGTAGTATTGACCAACTCAGCTCAGGGAAACCGTCAATTATCAAATCTCTTCAACTTTTAGGTATAGTTTAATCACCTATCCACGTATCTCCTCCAGATTTATGTGGTTAGTTGCCATTTACTAGTGTGAGTACGCCCATGGGTTATTAAATACAAGTTATTAAGTTAAAAAAAAATCATCAACCAACTATGGATGCTTTGTTTGGAACATAACAACTTCAGCAAAATGCTTATCCATCCTACTTTGTTATTCCTATAATTTTTAATTTTTTTTAAATTTAATATTTTATTTACTTATTAATTTTTTATTCTCAAATTGGTTAGCATACAGCATAGGACGAAAAACTTAACAGATGAACATAGAGGAAGGGAAGGAAAAATAAGATAAAAAGAGACAGGGAGGCAAACCATAAAAGACCCTTATTCTTACAAATTTTTAAAATTAGAGTTGCTAATTTAAGTAACTAACCTTTTTCAGGCAACTTTGAGGTAAAAGAAAATAATACTGAGCAGCTTTAATGTTTTTATTGGACAAACCATTCATCCACTTTCCTATCATTAAAGAAAAATGTTCACATCTGTTATCTCCTTTTCTCTTACCCTAGACTTGTTGATCTTTTGCCTTTATAGCGTTCTTCCATTCTCCTTCTTGTTTTTGAGCATAATGATTTAGGGAGCCTTGCACATGCTTTTAACCTACCATGTGTAACCAGAATTTCCCAAGATTCAATAGCTTTTGATCACATCATAGGAAAAAAAGCCAGCATTGAAGAGAAAAAGGTGAATCCAATAAAACTTCCCAAATTAGAGAACATAGAAATAGAAACCAAGATAAAATAGAAAGCAAGGATAATTATGATTTAACACCTGCTCATTTCTGCTAAACAAAGCATATGAGGAAAAACAACATTCTGACAGGAATTTTAAAAGTGTAAATCCAGAAAATAGCTCCATCCCAATTCTCATTATGAAATAAGTCAAATACGCTAAGGACCTGCTTGTTTTTAATATGATTCTTCCTCAGATCTCTTGAAAGACATAATGGGGCATTTGTAAATTCCTTTTCACAGATAATGATAATGAGGTAATAAAAGGAGCTGGTTACAAATTAATTCAAGATATTGTTGTAAGTTTAGTCCTTATTTTCCTGTATCAGCACATGCATACTCATTGGCATGTTGTAGTTTTAAGAAAACTTTAAGGTTAACATTTGCTGAAAACATTATCTTTCCTACACAGTTAATTTGGAAAAAAGAACACAAAAAAACCAAACGTACAAAACTGCTTTTCTAAACCATTTGGGCTTTGTGGCAGAAGTACACAAAAGGTTTTAATTGCCAAAATGCAATACTCAAAATTAACATGGTTTGATTCTGTAAAAACAATAAAATCCTGGGGCGCCTGGATGGCTCAGTTATGCATTGGAATTCAGCTCAGGTCGTGATCTCACAGCTCATGGGTTCAAGTCCCCCGTTGGGCTCTGTGCTGATGACTTAGAGCCTGTAGCCTGCTTCAGATACTGTGTGTGTCTCTCTCTCTCTCCTCTACTTGCGCTCTATCTGTCTCTCTCAAAAATAAACAAACACTAATTTTTTTTTAAATCCTAGTTATCAATGTAGAACATAAGTAAATTTGCAATTTTATAACTATATCTAACAAATGAAACCAATGGGTTAAAGTCTGTGGGATCAAAACCTCTTATTTAATAAAACCTAGATTTCATACTCAAATATCCAAACTTGCAAGTTTATGTTATAGAAATGGCCAATCTCAGTCTTCAAATGAAATTTGAACAGTTAAACTTTGTGCTCAAATGTTCACCTCAAAACAAAAGTCATTCCCACAAATAATCCTATTTGGCCTGATTTAATAAGAAACTTAAAATTTAACTCTCCCTGATAAGGATTCAAGTCATTATATTTTAGAAAACTCCAAGCCCTATGATTGCAAATATAGCAAAATACACCAGAAATCTGTTAAGTAGATTATTTATTGTGCCAATGTTTTATTAGCTTAACAGATCTATTATGTAAGAGGACCTCAGAGCCTTATAAAATATATTCTATTTGGTACACAAGATGCAGCTACTTAAGGAAATTTGCATACTGGAGCTGACTTCCACTGGAACCTTAGGGATCACCATTTTACTCTTGTATACAATTCTATATAGCATTTACTGCAGCACACTGAACTTGTCAGGTGGTCTGTTACCTGGAACTAGACAAGTTATAAGGCAAGGACACAGTCATCCAGGTTTTCCTGAGTTTTGATACTAATGGTAAATTCAGGAGTTTTCCTATCAAAGTTCAGAAATTCACAGGAAAGACACAAAGCTCACTGAAATCCAGTGTCCTTAGAGTCACATTCATTAAATATAAAAGATAATAATTAGAACAGTTAAAGGGACAAATACAAAGGGCACAATCTGTGAGGGGTCCAAATATGGAGTTTCTACTTCTCTTTTTCTTGTGTAGTCGCAGATAGCCTTACCTAATCTTGACCATGATTTATGACAATATGCACAGCCTATTGCCAACCAGGGAAGCTCACTCAAATTTATTTTTGTCCAGTGTTTTTACTGGGATTTTATTAAGTAAGCATATTTGATTAATTAGTCCCTTAGGTGGTTCAACTCAACCTGATGATTGATTTTGTGTAACACAAAGCCTCCACTCTCCGAAAACATGGTTGGTTTTTCAGGCATGGCGAGACTCTACCTGAAGACTATTGGGTGTACATGATCCACCTCAAGCCATTGTTAGCGTAAACTACCAGGTATCTTTTAGGGAGCCACCATTACTAATAAAGACACTTTTATTGCTCAGGAAATTCCATGTGTTTGGAGGTTACCTTTTACGAGCCAGATCAAAAAACAGAACTATTTGGGCAAACCTAAATACCTTACTACAGACGTTCATTCCCTTCCCAGACATAAGATCTATAATAAAATAACAACAATATCAATAACAGCAACATATTTTGATAACATTATAATCATATTGTGTATTCTCTAGTGTGATCATAGAAAATTTTTTAAACCTCCATTTAAATTTGCAGTTTTTACTTCTGAAATTTTTCTCAGACCCTTTTTTATGACCAAATGATGTATGCCTGTGTATAAAATATAACAAAGTATATAACCTCATAATAAAAAAAAAGTGCTGCTGTTTTGTCAAGAGATAATTGATTATGGTGTGAAGACTAAGTATAAAATTGAATTTTCTAGTAAAGGAACTTTAAGAATCCAGAAAAATAGCTAAAGGAATAAAATAAAATCTCAAAATCTTAATTGAGATGTGATAAATTATGAATATATATAAACAAAATGTGAGATGCTACACATGATACACCTACTATTAACACTGAGTATAATGTGCACATTAAAGTGTTCTATTGAAAGTTGTTTTACCTACCTCTATGCTTTATTTCACAAAGAAAGAAGATTAAAAAGTGTAGAATACTATTAGATAGAACAGGAGAAAAGAAAGGTATTATATAAAGTGGAGGCAAAAATCTAGCATTTGCTGAATACTTACTAGGTGTCAAACAATTTATAAGACATTAATTTTATTTCATGTAAAAAGAGGCAGTATTGTGTGACAGAGTATGGGTTGACAAACCAGATTGCCTTTATTCCCATCTTAATTTTCCACTTATCAATGGTGTTATTTAGACGAAGTTATTAATATGTTGGTTGGTCCACTTCTTTCTATTTTGACAGAAGATAAACAAATATCTACCTCTTAAGGTGTTATGGATTGAGTTGTGGCCTCTAAAAGATTTGTTGATGTTCTAAATCTCATTACCTATGAATGTGACCTTATTTGGAAATAAGGTCTTTGTGCATGTAATCAATTTAAGATAAAGTAATTAGAATGGACTCTGATCCAATATGTCTTGTATCTTCTTAAGAGGAAAATGCCATGTGAAAAAAGACATACAAGAAAAATGCTATAATATGACAAAGACAGAGGTTGGAATGATGCATTTGGAGCCATAAAATTCAAAGGATAGATGACTGTCACCTCCAGGTAGGAGAAGGAAAAAAAAGGATTTGCCCCAGAATTTCAGACAGAGCAAGGCCTTGCTAAACCCTTGATTTCAAACTTCTAACTTCCAGAACAGAAACATTTCTGTTGTTTAAGCCACCTAATTTGAAATTATTTGTTATGTTAGCCCTAGGAAAAGAATACAGAATATTATTGGATATGTTAAAGGAGCATAATAATAGAACTTAGAAGAAGTCTTAAAACATAGTAAGCACTACATAAATGTTTATTGTATTTGATCCTACAAACATATAATAATTTTAAGAAAATGTAAATAAATTTTGTGTGTGGGGGGTGTCCCTCGGTGGCTTAGTTAGTTAAGCATCTGACTCTTGATTCTGGCTCAAGTCATAATATCAAGACAGTGAGATTGAACCCCAAGCCTGGTTTAGCTCAGAGCATGGAGACTGCTTAGGATTCTCTCTCTCTCCATCTATTCCTTCCCTGCTTGTGCTCCCATTCTCTATCTCTGTCCAAATAAATAAATGTGTAACTAAATAAATAAGAATATGATTCTGACCTATTGACAATCTAGACATTTTTTTTTCCTGTGTAAACTTGGAATACTTTGTTTCTGGATAGAAAGTCCAATATGGTATTTTCCACCCATATACATGAATAACTGAGGAAGACAAAACTACACACTATTCTCTATTGAGAGTTATAATATTAATAAGTTTTCAAAAAATCAGATGTTCCATTACATAAACGGCAACATGAACAAGTAAGTAGAAACTTATATTTGAAAAAATATATAAAATACATCAGGAAGAAAAAAAGACACTAGGAATGAAAGCATAATAAGCAAGTTTGTACGTAAATTCCATCAACATTACCATTAAAAATGTTTTATTTTCTCTGCAATCACATTGATATACACATTTTCAGATTAAAATTCACATCACCTATAACAGACTAAAATTATTTTAGACACTTCTAAGTATAATAAAGAGGTATTAAAGACCAAGATTACTTTCACCAATATTAATAGGACAGTACTCTTTTTTTAATAAACTCAGAAAATCCTTATAAAGTAGATTTAATAATTAATATCCAATAACCCCCAAAATATAATAATCTTCATATAAGTCTGAAGAATAAAATTTATTACAATTTTTTTTAGTATAGTTAGCCATTACACATGAAGAGGTCTATTTAACACAGTACATCCATATTTGCCTATCATTTTATTAATGACCATGTGATGCCAGTTTTATGCACAATAAACCAGAAACACAAGTTCATTTCCTTCCTTTATTACACTGATGTTCTCATTTAATTTTAAAACACCATAGAATGCAATCAAACATCTCCACTTCTATGAAAGTGTTGATGAAAAATATAATGATAGATGGACAGTAGGTAAATTGTACTTTTATATGAACTCTTTTGGTGTATGTGGAAAACATTGTTATGCAGATGATGTGTTTTCTCAATGTTTTATTTACTTCCTTTTTTTGGGGGGGGGTTTCTCTTCTCCAGNCTTTCCGCCACCATTTCTGCCCTTCTTCTCCCCCTTGTTCCTCCGTCAAGTTCCTCCTAATCCTCCTATACGTGCAAACATATGATATATTTACTTCCATTAGAATATTCACATATTCCTTCTTCTGCGAGATGTTCCAAAGAACATATCATATTAACTCTTCATAAAGGCAGATTTAACAGTGTGTGCTTTTGAAAAAAAATTACATGGGAACAAATTAGAATTTGTATAGATATATATTTTAACTTATAATAAATTTTGTTTGCTCTTAAATAAATCATTTTATGACAAGACATTTTTATACTATTTTTATTTGATGCAATTTCATTTAAGATGAATGACAATATTTCATTTTAGTTCATCTTAAGAGGTAGAAAATGCCATCAAGTTTTCTTTCTAGGAAGTGTATTATTCTTATTCCATTTTTCTCTCTTTTTGAAGCAGATAATATGAAATATATTCTTGTTATGGTAGTATCGATTGTTTTCTACTTGTAGTACTTCACACTTCCTATTTATTTAGTTTTCCAGGTAAATTTGTTTAAAATGAATACTCTGAGTATATCAGCTCATACACAGTTTATTTCTATTCAAAGGTTGGTTAAGTTACAGATAACAAGATCTGTTCTAGGAAAGACTCTGCAGTAGGGAAAGACTACCTATCAAATTAACTTGGCTACATTAACATGGAATTAAAAAAAAATATTTGAGACTTGTAGCATTCAGAAGTTTTATCCACTCATTCAAAATGTTTTAGATTGCTGTGTACATATACATGAGTGTCAGAGCAATTTTCCTGAGACTTGATCCAGAGTATTTTCCTTTATACAATTTATAGGTAAAATTTTCTGTTTTAGTATTTTGTGTATTAGAATGTTGAACACATTTTTCAAAATACTCCACAATTTTCACCAGGGAAAAATACTGAATAATAGCTAATCATGGACAATTTTTAGAATATGTACTAAACCTCTTAGGGGTAATACATCATTTCTTTAAGATTCACTTTGATTTTTCAGTAATAGTTCCTATATTTCTAGGAAAATACACATCTTAATATAAATAAAGACAAAATAAACTCAGAAGAGAGTCCAGGAAACTAAAATCAGGTTCTAGAATAAAATACCTCATATCTAAGCTTTTTGGGTTTTGTGTATGTGTTTGTTGTGACTGTTATCTTTAAATTCATTTTTATCTTCAGGCTGAAGTTTTAAATATTGTGAAGAAAGATGTCAGAGGGGAGATCTAGAGAACTACCTAACTAACTCACCAACAAAAACTTACTTTTATCTTTGGAAATATTCCAACTTTTATATAGCTTTCCCTTGTCCTCATCCCATGAGATGGAGTCATGTAATCAGACCTTCTATGGCCTCTGATTCCCCTTCCCCTAACAAACTATTAGCATTTAGTCCACTTTAGGATACTCTCTCTTTTTTTTTAAAGTTTATTTATTTTGAGAGAGACAGACACAGTGAGAGTTGGGGAGGGTCAGAGAGAGGAGAGAGAGAATCCCAACCATACTCCTCACTGCCAGTACTGAGCCTGACATGGGGGCTGAACTCACAAAACTGTAAGATCATATCCTGAGCCAAAACTAGGAGTCAGATGCTTAATCAACTGAGCCACCCAGGCACCCCTAGAATACTCTTTGATTCTGTTAGTTAATTATTTGGATCATTTCAGGTATATTTAAATTTTAAAGATTTTTTAAATACAAAATTTTTAATGTGAATCTTTGCAAGAATGGTTTATGTTTTGAAGTAAAATTAATTTTTTTCTATTCAAATCCTATTATCTCCAAATTTCATTGGTTAGAATTCTCCCTAATAATTTGCTTAAGAACCTTTGCCACTTCTTACCAGAGTGCAAATATACACATCATATTTTCTATTACAGCTATGTGGGGGAGAGAAAGCAACCGTGGGTGTTGGTCAAAGAACAATTTAGCTTAATTTTTAATGTTTTTGTATGTACCTGACCATGTATTATTCTATCAAAACAAAGGGTTGAGCTTTTAAGGTCAGAGAAAACTCTGAATTTAAGTGGATCTCTGAGTGGAAATAAGATGTACAGTGGTGCAGACGATTCTCTTAGATTCATCATGATTCTGCTGCTAAGATGATATTAGAAGTAACTGCAAATGAGATACTCAAACAGATTATTTGGCAGAAAGACAATTTGGTGATTCAGTGAAAGTCTCTTAAGTTTTGGATCTGAATGCACCAGAAGCAGCTGCCCATTGAAGCCCATATGAAAGACAGGTTGCTACCTCATTACTGGAAGTTTATTGAAACTTTTCCCACTACCTTAAGATATCTGATGATCATAAGGCTACAAATACTGATCATCCTTTTTGTGTTGCAAAAATACAACCAGTTAGGAAGAAGATAACACAACATATTGCACAGCTCACTCACAAATTGGAAAAGGATGCTAAGATAAGCATGCTAAGAATATGCTAAGACAGAAATTCAGAGGAATTTACTGTGTGCCTGAAAGGGTTGCTTCCTCACCTATGAGGCAGATGCCTCTTACTACAGTCACCTAAACACTCTGATTTTCTCCCAAGTAAGATAAAGCAGGTCCTCAGGATCAACTGAGTTCCCATCTTGTCAATTCAAATCTTTCTTTCAGGCTGTCAGTTTCTGGAAGGGTGGTTTGCTTTTAGTAGACAGTAAGTAGAGCCTGTGGTTGTGAATCTACTTTCATAGAAGTAAAGAAAGCAATACAGTTGCTTTCTTGGTTAAAGACTCTATTGTGATATATGGATTCAATAAATCGCAAGTCTTTGCATAAAGGTGCTACCTGAAACCTGAAGAAAGAAAAGCTAATCCAAACCTGTAGAAAATGTCTATTCTTGGGAAAATAAACCATTGTTCTTTCCAGGATAAAGGAGGACCAATACAGTCGACTTGCCACCATATGGTCAATCAATTTCCTGTAAATTAGACTCTTAGTGCTATAACAGGAGCTCAGACTTGTTCTTTATTATTAGAAACATGGAGATTTAAGCTGGAAGTAGCTAGATTGACCTTGACAAGTAAGAAAGCATGTGATGGTTCTGTGTATAACTTAACTTATACAATTATGAATTCCTCATTTGTGTATCCATCATGACAGCAATGGCGTGACTATTGATAAAGACTTACTAACTTCAACCTGCTTGCTAATTATTTTAAATATTCTTGTAAACATTAGCATGCAAGATAAAGATTCCCACACTTTGTACCCACTGTCATATAACCATCTGCATACCTCTAACTCAAACTCATTATTCCTGATCTTTCTATTATTTTGGGCTTCTAGACTACCTGGACCTATCCACTGGTGCTACTCTTGCTTGTCCCCAGATGTATAATTTTCAAATTTCAATGATTAGCAGCTTAGTCTGTTCAACTTTATAATTTGATATATCTAATAGGAATAAGTTCATAATTGACAGTTCCAGATGCCTGGTGATTCCACGGGTCCAAAGTAAGGTCATTTATCTTTGTCAGGATGAGTATTAAAGAAGGAATTTTTTTCAAATAATAAATAATTCTGGCAAAGGCATGGCCTTGCTCCAGAATTCTAGGGCCTTGTGTAGTGTATATATCCTACTGAGGCTTGCCATATGTTCCATACCTCATTACTTTACCACTGAAGATATCTTCAATAATTTAGTGTCTGCCGGAATGTGGTTAGGCTATGCAACTAAGATAAGGGGTTCCTATTGTTTGAACTCCCCTGTTGGTGTCAACAGAGCACCTATATGTTCTAATAAATGTTCCAAGTATGGAAAAATGTAAAAGGGGAGAGATGGAGCTTGAAGGGTGTCAGTGGCTAACATTAAACACAATCAAATTATTTCTTACATTCACTTTGCAGATGGAACTCAGAATTTACTAGCCAGTCGTCTGTAGTCACTTCCTTAATAACTAGGGCCTTGTACATTTTTACTATATACTTTTTACACCTTTTGTGTATCTCCTTCTTCTTCATCTTCTTCTCTCTCTTTCTGGATAAAGCCCTATAAATTCTCTGATTCTCTGCCTGGTCTTTCTATCTACCCTTATCATTTTTTTCTTAGTTTGGAATAAGGTTTCTCCCCCCCTTCTTCCCCTTTCCTGGGTTGTTTCAACAAACAAATAAAAGCATACCTGGTAGACAATCCAATCCACCATTACAAGTAGTGAGATAAAAGACACAACAAAAGAGTACACATAACACACTCCAAAAACATTTCCTGAAGTGCCGGGCTCTGAACAGTGTATGGCTTCTTTTTAATATAGTAGTACTCATAGGTACAGGACACATAACAAGTTATTAAAACACGTAAAGGACAGAAAACCAACTAAAATGACAAAATGGAAGAATTCTCTTCAAAAAACTTCAAGGAAGAAATGACAGCCAGAGAATTGCTCAAAACAAATACAAACAATATATCTGATCAAGAATTTAGAATAATAGTCATAAGTCTAATTGTTGGCCTTGAAAAAAGCATACAAGACAGCAGAGAATATATTGCTGCAGAGATCAAGGAGCTAAGAAACAGTTACAATAAATTAAGAAATGCTGTAAATGATGGGGTGCCTGGGTGGCTCAGTTGGTTGAATATCTGACTTCAGTTCAAGTTATGATCTCATGGTTCATGGGTTCAAGCTACACATTGGGCTCTGTGCTGACTGCTGGGAGCCTGGAGCCTGCTTCAGATTCTGTGTTACCTTCTCTCTCTGCCCCTTCCCTGCTCACATTTTGCCTTTCTCTCTCTCAAAAATAAATACAAATTTTAAAAAATTGAAAAAAATGCTGTAAATGAAGTGCAAAATAAACTAGATTCAGTGAAAGGAAGGATGATAGAATCAGAAGAGAGAAAAGATGAGAGGATGAAATTATGGAAAATGATGAAGCTGAGAAAGGGTGAGGGAAGAATTAGTGATCTAAGTGATTCAATGAAACAATAATATCCATATCATAGGAGTTTCAGAAGAGGAAAAGAGAGGGAAAGGAAAAGAAGGTTTATTTAAACGGATTACAGTTGAGAATGTCCTTAATCTGGGGAAGGAAAGGCTTCCAATTCCAGGAGGTACAGAGACTCCCTTGAGAATCAACAAAAATAGATCAACACTATAGTATATCATAGTGAAACTAGCAAAATACAAAGATAAAGAGATAATTCTGAAAGAAGCTAGGGACAAACAAGACTTAACCTACAAGGGTAAACACATAAGCGTAGTAGCAGACCTGTTCACTGGAACTTGGCAGGCCAGCAGAGAGTGGCAGGAAATATTCAACGTGCTGAGTAGGAAAACTATGCAGGCAAGGATTCTTTATACACCATGGCTGTCATTAAGAATAAAGGAAAGATAAAGACTTTCACAGATAAACAAAAACTAAAGGAGTTCATGACCACTAAACCAACCCTGAAGGAGCTCTTCAGGGAAGCTCTGTAAGTGGAAAGCAGCAAAATCCACAAAAGACCAGAAACAACACCAAGGGCATGAAACTTACAGATAACACAATGACACTAAATCCATATCTTTCAATAATCACTTTGAATGTAAATGGATTAAGTGTCCCAATAAAAACATAGGATATCAGAATCAATAAAAAGAAAAAAAAGCAAAGAAAACAAGATCCACCTATATGTTGCCTACAAGAGACTCATTTTAGACCTGAGGACACCTGTAGGTTGAAAGTGAAGGGATGGAGAACCATCTGTCATTTTATGGGTGTCAAAAGAAAGCCGGAGTAGCCACACTCATATCAGACAAACTAGATTTTAAAACAAAGACTGTAACAAGAGATGAAAAAGGGCATTATATCATAATTAAGGTGTCTATCCACCTTAAGAAGAGCTAACAATTCTAAATGTTTGTGACCCCTATGTGAAGCTCCCAAATACATGAATCAATTAATTACAAACATAAATAAATGTGTAGACAACAATACTGTGATTATAGGTGATTTTAATACTCCACTCACAATGGACAGATCATCTAGGCAGAAAATTAGTAAGGAAAAAACAGCTCTGAATGACACATTGGACCAGGTGGACTTAACTTTTCTTTTTTAATATTTTATTTATTTGAGAGAGAGATACAGAGAAAGACAGCATGAGCAGGGGAGGGTCAGAGAGAGAGGGAGGCACAGAATCTGAAACAGGCTCCAGGCTCTGAGCTAGCTGTCAGCACAGAGCCTGACGTGGGGCTCGAACCCACAAACTGTGAGATCATGACCTGAGCTGAAGTCGGACGCTCAACTGACTGAGCCACCCAGGCACCCTGGACTTAATTCATATACTTTTATCCAAAAGCAGCAGAATATACATTCTTCTTGAGCACACATGGAACATTCTCCAAAACAGATCACATACAGGGTAACAAAACAGCCCTCAATGAAAGGATTGATATCACACCATGTATATTTTCAGATCACAACACTTTGAAACTTGAAATCAACTACAAGAAAAAGTTTAGAAAGCCTCCAAATGCATGGATTTTATAGAAGATCGTACTAAAACTGAATGTCTCAATCAGGAAATTAATACAAAACTTAAAAAAATATACGGAAGCAGACGAAAGTGAGAACACAACAGTCCAAACCCTCTGGGATGCAGCAAAGGCAATCCTACGAGGAAAACACATTGCAATCCAGGCCAATCTCAAGAAGCAAGAAAAACCCCAATACAGAATTTAATCTCACACCGAAAGGAACTAGAAACAGAGCAGCAAAGAAACCCCAAAGTTAGAAGAAGAAGAAGAAGAAGAAGAAGAGAAATAATAAGGATTAGAACAGAAATAAACAATACAGAATTTAAAAAAACCAGTAGAACAGATCATTGAATCTAAGAGTTTTAGATTTTCTGAGAAAGAAAAGAATCTTTCTTTTATGAAAGAATAAACAAAATTGACAAACCCCTAGCCAGACTTATCAAAAAGAAAAGAGTACCCAAACAGATAAAATCACAAGTGAAAGAGGAGAGATCACAACCAACATCACAGATATACAATTTTTAAAGAATTTTATGAAAAATTATATGCAAACAAACTGGATAATCTAGAAGAAATGGACAAATTCCTAGACACCCACGCACTACCAAAACTCAAATAGGAAAAAATAAAAAACTTGAACAGACCCATAACGAGCAAATAAATTTAATTGGTTATCAAAAACCTCCCAAAAAATAAGAGCCAGATGGAGTTCCCACGGAATTCTACCAGACATTTAAAGCAGAGTTAGTACCTACTCTTCTCAGCCTGTTAAAAAAAAAAAAAAAAAGGAAAGCTTCCAGACACATTCTACAAAATCACTATTACCTTGATATAAAACCAGAAAAAGACCCCACTAAAAAGGAAAATTATAGGCCAATATTGCTGATGAACAAAGATATGAACATTCTCAACAAGATACTGGAAATTGAATTCAGCAGTATTTTAAAATAATTATCCACCATGATCAAGTGGGATGCATTCTTGGGATGTAGGGCTGGTTCATTATTCACGAATTAGTCAATGTCATACATCACATCAATAAAAGAAAGGATAAGAACCATATGATCCTGTCAATAGATGCAGAAAATAAATAATATTTGACAATGACAGCATCTTTTCTTGATAAAAACTCTCAATAAAGTCAGACTAGAAGGAACATATCTTAAGATCATAAAAGCCATATATGATAGGGCCACATTTAATAT
The DNA here is from genome assembly GCF_008692635.1 of Crocuta crocuta. Lineage (NCBI taxonomy): Eukaryota > Metazoa > Chordata > Mammalia > Carnivora > Hyaenidae > Crocuta > Crocuta crocuta. Next base: position 7,516,618 of record NW_027529441.1, on the reverse strand, counting down.
CATTTTCAAGGGGCACCTGGGTGGCTCAGGTGGTTAAGCGTCCGACTTTGGCTCAGGTCATGATCTCACAGTTCATGGGTTCAAGCCCTGCATTGGGCTCTGTGCTGACAGCCAGCTCAGAGCTTGGAGACTGCTTCAGATTCTGTGTCTCCCTCTCTCTCTGACCCTCCCCTGCTCTCTCTCTCTCTCTCTCTCTCAGAAATAAATAAAACATTAAAAATTTTTAAAAAAATATATCATTCTCAATGTGGAAAAACAGAATTTTCCCCCTGAAATCAGGAACATGACAGAGATGTCCACTCTCACTGCTGTCATTTAACATAGTGTTGGAGGTCCTAGCCTCATCAATCAGACAACAAAATGAAATAAAAGGCATCCAAATTGGAAAAGAAAATATCAAACTTTCCCTTTTTGCAGTTGACATGATAATCTACATGGAAAACCAGAAAGCCTCCATATAAAAACTGCTAGAACTGATACATGTATTCAGCAAAGTTGCAGGATATAAAATCAATGCACAGAAACCAGTCACATTTCTATATGCCAATACTGAAGCAACAGAAAGGGATATCAAGGAATTGATTCCATTTACAGTTTCACCAAGAGCCATAACATACTTAGGAATAAGACTAACCGAAGATGTAAAGGATCTGTATACTGAAAACTACAGAAAGCTTATGAAAGAAATTGAAGAAAACACAAAGAAATGGAAAAACATTCCATGCTCATGGATTGGAAGAACAAATGTTAAGATGTCAATACTATCCAAAGCAATCTGCACATTCAATGCAATTGCAGTCAAAACAGCACCAGCATTCTTCTCAGAGCTAGAACAAACCATCCCAAAATCTGTATGGAATCACAAAGTACCCCAAATAACGAAAGTAATGTTGAAAAAAGAAAACCAAAGCTGAAGGCATCATAACCCCAGACTTTAGCCTGTAATACAAAGCTGTAATCATCAAGGTAGTATGGTATTGGCCCAAAAACAGACACACAGACCAATGGAATAGAATAGAGGACCCAGAATTGGACCAACAAATGTATGGCCAAATAATCTTCGAACAAGCAAGAAAGAAGACAATGGAAAAAGACAGTGTCTTTAGCAAGTGTTTTTGGGAGAATTGGACAGCAACATGAAGAAGAATGAAATGGGACCACTTTCTTACATCATACACAAAAATAAATTCAAAATGTTGAAATACCTAAATGTGAGACAGGAAGCCATCAAAATCCTAGAGAAGAAGACAGAGAACAACCTCTTTGACCTCAGCTGCAGCAACTTCTTACTTGACACATCTCCAGAGGCAAGGGAAGTAAAAGCAAAAATGAACTATTGGGATCTCATCAAGATAAAAAGCTTCTTCACACCAGAGGAAACAATCAACAAAACTAAAAGGCAGCCAAAGGAATGGGAGAAGATATTTGCAAATGACATACTAGACAAAGGGTTAGTATCCAAAATCTATAAAGAACTTACTAAACTCAACACCTGAAAAACAAATAATCCAGTTAAGAAATGGGCAGAGACATGAATAGACATTTATCCAAAGAAGACATCCCCATGTCTAACAGACACATAAAAAGGTGCTCCACATCACTCATCATCAGGGAAATACAAATCAAAACTATATTGAGATACCACCTCAAGCTGGTTAGAGTGGCTAAAATTAACAACTCATTTCAGAAGACTAGGGGAATCTGAAAGAAGACAAAGGTAAATGTCCAGAAAAGGTGGCTTCCTTTATGACTAGATATGACCAAAGAAGCTGATTTTAATTCTAAACCAAGTTTAGAACCAATTTAAGAAGTTAAACTAAGGTAAGGAAAAGACTTTATGAAATTTGAAAAATGTAAATTTAATGTTAAAACCACAGGAGTCTAAAGATAGGATAGTTTAAGACTCTGATTCATAGAATTAATGTTTAAAGATTTTATGCTCACATATCTGCCCTTAATTTTTGGAAAACTATGTGCTCTTTTGCATATTTTAAGATGATATCTAAAATTAACTGCTCTGTGCCTTAAAAGTTGCAAATAAATGGTACCATTTTAGCATATTGTAAATAGTGATTTTAGAAAATAAAATGCTCATTCCACTCATTTATGTCAAAACATAAAAATGTCAAGATACATCAAAATACCACCAATCAATTTTAAATTATATTAAAATGTCTTTAAAGTTGGATATTTTACATTGATCTTTCTTCCTGAAATCACATTTTCATCCTAATTGTTTCAGAGAGTTTCATATCTTGTAAGATATTTTATAATTATAATCATTTTTTTAAGTTTTATTTCTTTATTTTGGGAGAGCAAAAGAGAGAAAGACAGAGACAGAAAGAAAGAGCAGGGGAGGGGAGAGAGAAGAGAGAGGGAATCCTAAGCAGGATCCACACTCTCAGCACAGAGCCCAATGGGGGGTGGGGGGAGCTTGATCTCATGAACTGTGAGATCATGACCTAAGCTAAAATCAAGAGTCAGAAGCTTGAGGACCTTGGGTGGTTCAGTGGTTAAGTGTCTGACTTTAGCTCAGGTCTTGATCATGCAATTTGTGAGTTCAATCGCCACCTCAGCTTCTGTGCTGACAGCTTGGAGACTGGATCCTGCTTTGGATTCTGTATTTCTATCTCTCTCTACTCCTCCCCTGCTTGTGGTTTGTATCTTTCTCTCTCTGTCTCTCAAAATTAAACATTAAAACATATTAAAACATTTTTTTAAAATGTGTCAGACACTTAACTGACTGAGCCACCCAGGCACCCCTATAATTATTTTTGATATTAGTTTATATTTCTTTGCTACTCGATAGGTATACAAAGTGAAATTTTATTATTTTTCATTCTTGTCTCAATAAGGTTTTAAGTATTAAAAACACTATTTTAGCCTAACGTATTATTTTGTTTATTATTGTAAGCTATTGATCAGAGAATAAATATATAATTTATTTTATAAATATAGACTATCAAAATTTAAAGGCAATGTAAATGTATACCAGCTAGAAAGGTAAAAGGTAAAGGTAAATTGGTCTTAATTCTCAATAGTTTAGCTTCAGATGGCTATCATTTATTCTTGTGTAAGACAGGTTTCAACATTGAGTCTATTCCCAATTTCAAATAATATTGATGTAACATTGAGAAATGTTTAACATGGGGGCGCCTGGGTGGCTTAGTCGGTTAAGCGTCCGACTTTCGCTTAGGTCATGATCTCGCGGTTCGTGGGTTCGAGGCCCGCGTCGGGCTCTGTGCTGACTGCCAGCTCAGAGCCTGGAGCCTGTTTCAGTCTGTGACTCCCTCTCTCTCTGACCCTCCCCTGCTCACGCTGTCTCTCTATCTCTCTCCTAGAAATAAATAAAACATTTAAAAAAAGAGAGAAATGTTTAACATGAGTAAGCTCACACACATGGAATGAACTGCACTGTGCAATGTCACTGGACAATGGGTCAAATATGATACAGGGCTCTTTCATGAAAAAAAAGAACGAAATATTTTATGTGAAAAATCATTTGTTTCTCAATCATTAGACATATTGACAAGACAATATTGTTTAAGAATAAACAATGAAATTGAAAAGGAAAGGAAGGAAATACTGATCACAAAAATCAGGATGAGGTTTTACCCCAAGGGAACAAAGATGGTTATGGTTGGGTTGAGGAATGCCAGGAGATTCCAGAAAGAAATGAGTTTTAAGTGGATAAATTATTCTTATTCCATAAAAAGAATACATAGATGTGTGTGTACACGCACACATATAGGTATACACATATACACATATATATACACATACACACACATATATATACACATATACATATATATTCATGGATGTATATATGTATAGATATGTAATGTTAGTAAAATAAAAATTAAACAAATAAAAATAAATTAATAACATTATGCTAACATTGGTACCAAGGGAATTAAAGTAATAAATTTCAAAAATATAAGGGAAAAATGTCAGCAGATGACACACGTATTTGGTCTTTAAAAATTGCAAAGTTTTGCAGACTTTTCCACCTTGAACATTTTAGGGCAATTTTTAAAATCAAATAATAATATCAGAACTAAATATAATGTATTTCAGCTACTATCCACACAGAAGGAAGTTTCTACTGAAGAAACCTGTTTATATTTCTGCAAATTGAGGGCATGACATCAGACAAATTAGATATGGTAAGTTATAAAAGAAACTATTACAAAAATACACTTTGTACATCAGAGAAATGTGCTTGCATAAAGACAATTTTCATAGAAAATGTAAAATTCACTATTTGTCAGCAAAGCCAGGAGGTTTTTGTTTTTGTTTTTGTTTTTTTCATCTAGGTTAAGAAGATCATTTCACATAATAGAACTATCTGCAGAAAATTTCTCTCACTGACCCCATCTGAATTATTGTATACCTTTTTAATGGGCCAAGGACTTTCCTATGATTATTATACAGGAAATTATAAAACAACACATCGTTAATATTGCATTGCAGTTTGATATCAGCACTAATATTCTGGCTCTAAGACACTGAAAGATCTTCAGGAAAATTTTGCTAAGAAGAAGACCTGAGAAAGTTTTCAACCCAGGAAGGGAGAAAATCCTAAGCTTTTGAGTATATTAGATTGGTTCCAAGACTCAATTTGAATACAAAGCAGTTGTGGCATCCTGAGAAGTCCCTTCACCTTAAGCCTCTGTGTCTCTTCATCTACAACATGGTTTTGTGACATTTAAAAGCAGCGATACATGCAAAGCAGTTAAAAAGTGCTGTCAATAACAGTGTTACTTCGGAGACCTGGAAAGCATCCCAGGCAAACAGAGTGTATTTGGGAAGGAAGATATGAATAATATTAATATCAATATTAATATTAATGTTTTTGAAAGCATTTTTCTTAAAGTATAGCATATATAAATTAAAATGCATAAACCTTAGCTCAATGAAATTTTATAAACTAAATGCACCCATATAACTCTCACTCTTGAAAATACTGGCTTTAACTAAGACTTCAGTGTCTCACATATCCCCCAGCAAAGGAAACCACCAAAAATCCATATCGTTCGTTTTAAACTTTATCACAATAAAAGCATAGGTATACATTACTTATATGCTGTGAAAATATTATGGCTCAGTCTTATGCAGTGAGAGCCATGTACGTTGTTAGGGAGTAGTCCATTTGTTCTGTTTTATTTTTTCATATTTGTATAGCAGTTCTGTCCAACAGTAAATAATATGAGCCACATACTATGTACTTTTAAATGTCCTAATAGTTACATCAAAAAGGTACAAGTGAAGTTAAATTGACAAATGTATCTGATTTACTGCAATATATCCAAGTTATTATTTTAGCATGTAACCAATATAAAAAATATGAATGGGACATTTTACATTTATAATATCACTAAATCTTAAAGAGTCACTGTGTGTTTTCCACTTACAGCATACCTCAAATCTAATTAGCTTAGATTTCAAGTGCCCAGTACCCGTCTGTGGTTAGTGGCTTACTGTTGGAGAGTCATGCTGCTTAGTGCTCTTATATTGATTTATTTTCTAATCAACCATTAATTATTACGTATATTCTAGTTTGGGGCTATTACTATTAATACTTCTTTGAAAATTCTAATGCATATATCTTGGTACTGTATGTATGCATTTCCATTTCATACGTATGCAGGAGTGGAATTACTGATTTTTAGGCTATGACTACACACATGTGCGATTTCAGAGAATCAATTTTCCATAATGGTAGCTCCAATTTACCCTCCTGCCAGCAGTATGCAAAAGCCCAGTTATTTCATATGCTTCCAAATAGTTTGTATTGTTATCTTTTTTATATTTCAGTCATAGTGGTTGTGTAACACTTTAAATTGCATTTCCTGATGAAAAATTGCAGTTATGTGTTTATTAGTCATTTTGATATCTTTTTTTATATGCAGTGTCCATACTGACTTTTGTCTATGTTAAAAACTGGTTGTCTGTCTTTAGTTATTTGCCTTTATAAACTCTTTATATATTTCTATATACATTCTGGATACACACACACACACAAACACAAACACACACTAAAGTAAAAGGATTTGTCTTATGAGATACCAAGACTTAGTATAAGTCTGTACTGATTAAAGCAAAAGGACAATCTATGAAGAACTTATTAAATTCAACACCCCAAAAACAAATAATTCAGTTAAGAAGTGTGCAGAAGACATGGACACACATTTTTCCAAAGAAGACAAACAGATGGCCAAAAGGCACATGAAAAAATACTCAACATCACTCATCATGAGGGAAATGCAAATCAAAGCAACAATGAAATACACCTGTCAGAATGGCTAAAATTAACAACACAGGAAAAAACAGATGTTGGCAAGGATGTGGAGAAAGGGAAACCTTCTGACACTTTAGGTAGGAGTGCAGACTGGTGCACTCAAAAAGTTTTGGAGGTTTCTCAAAAAGTTTAAAAAAGATGGGGCTCCTGGGTGGCCCAGTCGGTTAAAGCGTTGACTTCAGCTCAGGTCATGATCTCTTGGTTCGTGGATTCCAGCTGTGCATTGGGCTCTGTGCTAACAGGTAGCTCAGAGACTGGAGCCTGCTTTGGATTCTGTGTCTCCCTCTCTCTCTGACCCTCCCCTGCTCACGCTGTCTCTTTCTCTCTCTCAGAAATAAATAAAACATTAAAAAAGTTTAAAAAAGAATTACCCTGTGACCCAGTAATTGCACAGTTAGGTATTTATGCAAAGAATGTAAAAATACTGATTTCCAAGGGCACATGTACCCTTCAAATGTATATATAGCAGCATTATCAACAATAGCCAAAGTATGGAAAGAGTCAGCATTTCCAATGATAGATGATTGGATAAATAAGAACAAAATATTACTCAGCCATCAAAAGGAAGTAAATCATGATATTAACAACAACATGGATGGTGGATAGATGTGTATTATGCTAAGCAAAATAAGTCAGTCATAGAAAGACAAGTACCATATGATTTCACTCATGTAGAATTTAAGAAGCACAATAGATGAACCGTAGGGGAAGGGGAAAAAAAAGAGGGAGGTAAACTGTAAAAGACTCTTAACTATAGAGAACAAAGTAAGGGTTTCGGGATGGGAGGTGGGCAAGTGATGGGCTGAAAAGGTGATGGGTATTAAGGAGGGCACATGTGATGAGCACTGGGTGGTTTATGTAAGTGATGAATCACCAAATTCTACTCTTGAAACCAATAGTACATTATATGTTAATTAACTAGAATTTGAATAAAAACTTTAAAAAATCAAAAGGACAAAGAGGACAATTAAACAGAGTACAGCAGAAAAAGGAGTCTTTTTTCTTACAATCTCACATATATGTGGATATCTGATATATGGCAATGGCACCACGTCAGTGCAGGAGGGAGAGCATGACGTTTTCAGTAAATAATGCTGGATAACTGAATAAGCCAATAGATTCTAGCTATCAGTATAAAATGAGAAAATTTCCTCAACTTTGCTTCATACCATACACAATAAAAACTCCAGATAAATTGGAGGTCTACATTGAAAAATTGAAATAATAAAGCTTTTAAAATAACACAAGATACTACTTTAATGACATTTGTACAGGCAAAAACATAAGGCATACAGGAAATATTGATTGATTGAATATCAGCCTTTTTAATGACACATTTGCTTATATCTGAGTTTATTGCTAATTTGTTATAAAGTGTTACACAATTTATGTGTTTGATTATGTAATAGAGTCTATCATGTAAATATGTAACAGGCCAAAATGAAAAACCAATGTTCTTTCTTCCCTTTGCCCTCACTCACCCGGTTAATCTTCCTAGAAGTATTCAGTGTTACCCTTTTTCCTGGGTCTCTTTCAGATGTATAAAGGGAACTCTAAAACTGGACCTCATCTTTTGTTCTACTCTCTACTTTGGATCATAATTTCCATCAAGAATACCACACCAGATGTTAAATAATAATGTAAGCTATGTGCATAATATTTGGGCCTCCTTTCCATCAGAATTCTGAATATAAAATTATTGTTCTCTTCCTTTAGCAAATAACTTCATTGAAAGTTCAACTATCTCCACTTTTAATCATGTGATAACCATACTTCATTTAGATATAAAGGGTTGAGGAAGAGAAATAAGACCCTGGGATAATGAAGTTCCCTCAAGGTGACAATTCTTGAAAGATTGCACATAAACACTTCCAGAATTCCCAGCTTCTGACACAGGTCCTTAAGCTTTGCTCTTGTTAGTGAAAATGTACCCTGACATTCTAACGTACTAATTCATCAAATATTGTGTGAACACGTGCCACTAATATTATACTTGATGTCAAAATATGTGGTTATAAAGAATCTCCTAGTTTTTAAAAATGTCATAGTGAGTGCTATAGACAAATTTGAAAGCTATTTTAATTTAGAAGAGAATATAAAGAAGTGCCAGGAAAAATTTGCAGCATTTTGATCTAAAGAGTCTCAGGGGAGGAAGAACAACGTTTGGCTTGGTGTTTGAACACAAAGTAGAAAGGGCTGCAGTTGAAAATTAGGACAGGTTAAGCAGATGAACTATGTCCCAAAGAAAGGCTGTTCATCATTCATTTACTCACTCCTGCACTTCCACACACTTATTTATTTGTCAGCTACTATATGCTAATTTTTATGTTAGACAGTAAAGACACAAAAGTGAATGGTTACACAGGAGTCTACAATGCAGTGAAAAAGATAGTAATGCAAACAGATGATACTAATACCATTGTGGTAATGTTTAGCTATAAAACGCATTGCATCCTTGAGGACCCTTAATAGTTGCTGTTAAAACACGAGATTCCAGAGATATTAAATACTTGCTTTTAGGGTTTTCTATGTCTGTGGCTTCCTAAGTTTTTTATTTCTCTGATAGTATACTAAATTGCAACTCTATCAGTCATGCTCTGTTTTACTCTGAGGTAGAGCAAAGTTTAGCTGGCTCTTTATAGACACAGAATCCCTACATGTATTGGAAAATTTTGATTTTCCAACTGAAAGTGTCCAAACAGATGTAATGGGAGAGCTTTGCAAATATCTCTAATTCCTGTGCAGAAGTCATCTGCTAGAATAGAAAAGAGACAGTTGCGCAAAGGTCTGTGACTCTCAGTTATGTAATTCAGAGTAAGGATCTGAAGTTTTCTTAAAGAGACCTGGAGACTGGAATCAAATAGACCTGAGATAAAGATCCTGAATGATCCCTTAAAATTTAGACTCTTTGAGGAAAAGTTTTCTGTCCTATAAAATGATTTTATGATGTTACTTTAAAGGGCTTTAAGAATATATGAGTAAATTTCCTAGGATAATCCCTGTTCTTCAGTATCTATGTCCGTATTTGCTTGAGGTTTATTTTGAAAGAATTTGGATATATTAGGGAAAAAAATAACTGTGGTGAAAGTAGAAGGTATGAAGTAAGCTAACTTTCAGTAATGTAATTTCCAGTACAAAAGGTGGATAAAATTATATAACCTATTAAATAAGTAGGCGACCATGGATGGAAGGCAAAAAGGCAAGGCCATTCCAAAAAAAGAAGAGTAAAATATAATTTTTAAGAACACACAATGTATAAAGAAGGGCAATGGAAGAGAGAACCCGCACAAGAGAGGTACAAATACAGTTAATAGGCTGAAAGAAAGAAAATGGTGGCCCCACGGCAGCCTCTATCTTTAAAAACACATGATGAAGAAAACAGCAGAAGCTTGGACTTCCTGTCCTAAAATTGTTTAACTCTGTGAAGAAGTCACTAGCAATTCTGATATTGTAACTTTATTTTCTGATGATGTGAACTCTTAGATATTAAAATCTGCCTCATGGTCACAAAAGTTAACGGCATAGGGGCGCCTGGGTGGCTCACTCCATTGAGCTTCTGACTTTAGCTCAGGTGGTGATCTTGAGGCCCATGAGTTCAAGCCCCACATCAGGCTCTGTGCTTACAGCTCAGAGCCTGAAGCCTTCTTTGGATTCTGTGTCTCCCTCTCCCTCTGCCCCTCCCCTGCTTGCACTCTGTCTCTGTCTCTGTTTCTCTCTCAAAAATAAATAAATATTAAAAAATTAAAATAAATGAAATAAAAAACTCAAAAGTAAATGGCATAAATACATTTATGAAAGCAACTATTAAAGAAATATGTGGCTGAAATCTAAAGGGTTATTTTATCTGCAAGTTCATGATTTTTTTTAAATCACTGTGTAAAATAGAGTATGACTTCCAAAAATACAGCCCTAAGGAAAATGTACAAAATTACCTAAGTAGGTATGAGTAAGTTGTGTGTTTGGCTTTTCATAATTTAGATTCTGTGGTGATTTTCTTTTGTTGATGTTGTTAAAAGCCATATATTGGGATGCTTGGGTGGCTTAGTCTGTTAAGCATCCGACTTTGGCTCAGGTCATGGTCTCATGGTGTGTGAGTTTTAGCCCCACATTGGGGTCTATGCTGACAGCTAAGAGCTTCGAGCCTCCTTCTGATTCTGTGACTCCCTCTGTCTCTGTGTTTCTCCTGCTCATGCTCTGGCTCTCTCTCTCTTTTTCAAAAATAAATAAACGTTTTTTAAAAAGCCATATATTAACTTTAGAACATAATGAAGCCCTGAAAACGGCAATAGAAGAATGTTGATCAATTCAGTGAAGGTGTTGTCTGTCATCTTGTCACCTGCAAAGGTGTAGGTGGAGGCATGGTCTGGGGGCGCACTGAAAGGGACAATGTAACAGAGCAGATGCTATCACCATCATGTTTTCTTGGGTGGATGGTGGTGAGGGTAAGTAGGATTAGGTGTGGTTGTGTCCGGTGCGGAGCTCAGACTTAAATTTAATATTATGCTGCCACAATATGATGATCATAGGTTCCTGGATATTTATTATTTTTATTATTCTCTATTTCTCTAAGTTTTTGTTTTTGTTGTTTGTTATTATGTTTGCCATTTTCATAGTCTGGCTTTGTGGTAAGTTATTACTACTTCTCTGTAGAATTCAGTTATGAGGGAAGAAATGAAGGGAAGAAATGAGGGTAGGTATAGGAGAGAGAGAAGGAGTAAAAAGAAATAGGAAAGGAGATTATTAACTGAATATTTGGATGAAAGAGGAAAAGGCAGATATTTTCATTAAATATCCCTAATGTACATAAACTTAAAATGTGGCTAATATATATTCTTTATTTTAATGTTTTATTTATTTCTGAGAGAGAAAGAGAGAGCATGAGGAGGGGACGGTCAGAGAGAGAAGGAGGTACAGAATCTGAAACAGGCTCCAGGCTCCGAGTTAGCTGTCAGCACAGAGCCCGATGCAGGGCTTGAACCCACGAACCGTGGGATCATGACCTGAGCCGAAGTCGGACGCTTAACCTACTGAGCCACTCAGGTGCCCCATGGCTAATATATATTCTATCAGTTATTTTTTTCTATTATTTTTGTGCTGGAAAAAATAGTATGAAAATTAGAATAAAACAAATTGATTCAACTTCTATAAGAAATAAAGAGAAAGATTTTGGAGTGAATAAGTTAGTAAAAATCTTCAGAATGCCAAATTTACTCCTGAGCCCTACCTTAGTACGGACTGGAAAGATTTAGGTCAGGGTAAAAACAGTATTTCTTTGTATCAAACATCTTATTGGGATAACTAAAAAGACTAAAATTAGATACTAATTCCCCCTCAAATGGAAAAAAATCAAATATATGTAGGAACTTACATGTCCTTATACTTGAATAACCTTTAGCTTGACTGACAATTTAACATTATAAATATAAGGTAAATTTTAATTTGTCAGCTCAGTATGCATTGTTGGAAAATTTAATCATTTTGAGGAATTCACATTTGCATAACAAAACTTATTAACCATAATTAACTAACCTTTAGAAGATGCTATTTTTAATTTCCTCTTGTCAAGATATTTGGGAAATTCAAAGTTAATAAGCACTGCATATAAATGACTGTATTCAGACAGAAACTCTGACAAACACTAGAAGGATGTAGCAGTCAAATACTGAGGTAATTAAAAACTTGTCAACCTATCACATTGTTCACTTGAGAACATATAGACAAAGTTTATACCATTTTAAAAATTTTTTTTATATTTTTATTTATTTCTTAGAGAGAGAGAAGGAGTGAGCAGGGGAGGGTCAGAAAGAGAGGGAGACACCGAATCTGAAACAGGGTCCAGGCTCCGAGCTGGCTGTCAGCACAGAGCCCGACTTGAGGCTCGAACACAGGTACTGTGAGATCATGACCTGAGCCGAAGTCGGATGCTCAACTGACTGAGCCACCCAGGCACCCCTATTTTATACTGTTTCTAAATAACAAAAAAGAAACACATGTCATTTATAAAGTAGTTAACTAAAGTAGCCTCTTGATTAGCAATGTTGGTTCAGCAATATTTTCTCCCAAGTCTTTCCAAGTGAACACCCAACTTTCATAACTTAACAAAGCTTAAATTAAAATCTAATTATTTTAAAGCTGAGTTTTATGTATATATTCTGTTACATATATAGAGATCCATATATATGTGTGTGTGTGTATATATATATGTCTATATATATATACATATATATGTATATATATGTATCTTAATGACAGAATATATGTGTGTTAGGAATGCCCAAATGAATTTGCTCAGAAAAGTAAAACTGATTTGTACCTTATTGGTTAATAAAATACTACACTTGGGGTCATATTTTCTTTTTCTTTTTTTTAAGGAACTTTTCTGAGCTATTGTAGCAATGGCAGAGGAAGTAGAAGAAGCAAGAATCACAATAATAAAAAATATCCCTTTAAAAATAAAGTGAGCAGGAGTACACTTGAGAAAAGCAGAAGACGGTTGGTTGGTTGGTTGGTTGGCAGAAATACTATGGAGATTTTTATCAGCAAATAAAATCTATTGTTAAGCATCTGTAGAAGCTGGCTTGAAATTTGGCTGGGCACTGGTACTGAAAAATGTTGTTAGATGCTTGTCTGGTCAGAAAAGATGCAAGTGGGATGAATAAAGGGGCTATATTTTCTATAGGATGAACACCAATTGACCTCTACTGCACAAAATTTAATTACAATGCTATTGACAATGATAATTTATATTCCTGTTATATTATTACATCTTCAATTCTGAACCTTTCCAGTTGTAAACTATCCTAGGCAAATGAAAGCCAATCAAAGTTGCACAGCCCTATAGAATCTGTGATTTTGGAAGGTCTAGTAGACAATGCCAGGACACCACCAAAGGGACACCTAGAAATTTCTTTGGCCTATTTCCAAGTGGAGCAATGAAAGGAGTAAAAAAGAAATTAAAGATTATGTTCTCATAAAGTTATTTTTCCCCTCTCTCTTCATTCTTGGTTAATAAGAAATAGTTATGCTTCTTGGGATTTGATGGGTAATTTTGTTTTGAATAAGAAAAACTAACAATAACAGTTACAAAGGAAACATCCATTTTTCCTCCGTGTTATCAAGCGCTGGTAAATGCTGTATCTAGTCATTACAGTGCACAGTAACAAAAGCAGTAGTAGCAGGTGGCAGCATGAATTTAAATGACATCCAATGCTCTGTGACTGCAGGAGGTCTTCTATATCAGTTTCTTGAGTGTGAATATAAGACACCCACAAGATGAAACACTGCAAACTCCTCTAGTCATTGATGTCTTTCTATTTTACTAGAATGCTCACTTTGCTTCCGTATATTAGTCTTTTTACTCATCAAAGCATTTTTATAATCAAACTGACTCAAGAAATCCAGGATCTTTGTTCTTGAAGATGACAAGTAGAACAAAACAAAATGACTTGTCTGTTAAGCCAGTTCTAAAAAGATTAGTGATCACATGGCATGTGTGTAGTTACACACAAAACACATACTCTCTTATAATAATCTAACCTGGCTTCACAGCCTGATCTTTGCAAAAAACAAAACAAAACAAAACAAAACAAACAAAAAACAACAGCAGCAACAACAAAAAATGCGATCCTATATTTTTTAAAAAATATATCAAGTTTCTACTTGGTATTATTTACCAGATTTTTAAAATATCAGATACTTTTCTTTAAGGATGCTTTGGAAAATGTTTTTAACAGGGAATAACTCGGTTAAAAGTACCAAACTCAGTAATTTCTCACACAAGCTTTAATTACTTCTCATCACAATGATTCCCACTACCATCCATTTAGTTATTTGAGAAAGAAATAATCTATTCGCAACCACACTCTATGGATGTTACCTCTTGAAACTATCTCAAGCTTTTCTATTGTTTTCATCTTTACCAAGCCCACTTTGATTCAAAACAATTTCATCTCCTAATAGCAGACAAAATGACTTTTGTTATAAAACATTCATAAATGTGCAGTCATCATGAGTTAAATTGCTGTTCATTCTCACAAAAATATCTTCAAAAATCTATTCTAATACTAACCTACCAATTATAAACAAATGAGAGAAATTATTAAATCATATGTCATATGCTCAAGAAGATAATGTAACACAATATTTTATAAAAAGAGGTTTCTTTATACACCTGAAACAAATAGCGTGTTGTAGGTCAATTATATTTCAATTTTAAAAAATCTAGAAAAACACACAAAAGAGTCTTCTTCTTAAGTCAATATCATAAACCACTATTTCTTGAAAAATGGCTTTAGAGAAAAAGAAATAATTATTTTATTATATAGTTAATGTTATTTATTAGTATGATATTTACATGTATGCCTTTTTCAGTCAACAACTATGGTAAAATGCTAAATTTTGGTAGGTTATACTTTCTCAAATCAATAATGTTTATTGCCACTTTCCCTCCGTTGGCCTTTATTTTTCCTCAATAACTTTATTCATTTGAATGAATCAAACTAAGATTAATACAAGGGTTTTTATAGGTAAACCCACTTTTATTAAAAACCACTGAAATTATAATAAAAACTTACCGCTAAATTTATTGTAGAATTTCCAACCCATACACCTGAAGGAAGCCAGCTACTCAATCTCTTGTTCCTCAGGGCTCATATTGCAACCATCTTTTTTCTAACCTACTATCTTCTCAAATCTTAGAGATTCCCATAAACCCTGTCTGGGCAGCTTGCAAAGAGAAATGAAATGTTCCTTCACGTAATAAATTTGTCCATCCACTGGAGACTTGGTTTCACTTGTTAAGTAAAGTAACTTACTACGTCATTGCCTGAAACTAATGAATGAAACGAAATTAAATTGGTTTAATTTTAAATTAGACCCAAGAATTTTACCTTCACAAAAGTCAAAGGACATTTTAATCATGTTCCTTTGCAAAATGCCTGTGCTTTTCAGTGATTCCATGGAGACAGCAATGGATTCAGTAAACACAATGAGGAAGGAGTTAGGATTTCAGGTAACTTTCCAGAAAATATTAACTTAGTAAAAAGATTGCATAGACCGGTCTTGCTATACAAGCAACTCACTACACTACTAGAACTTAAATCTGGGACTCTGGGTTGGACCTCATGTATTTTCTTTCAGTAATGATCAGTAGCCTATCATATTCTCAGCTTTGCATAGCTCCAAACTGTGCCTGCAAATGTTGGCTGGATTGTCTATGTTTTGTTACTGGCTAACAAGCTCTTTCTAAAAAAATACCTATCAACAATGGATGCATTATAGAATAAAAATGAAATGTTAAACTAAGAAAGAATGCAATAAGGTGTGACAAGAATTATTATTTTCCATAGTTTTCAAGCTTTCAAAAATTAATGAAAAATGCTAAATTGACCATGGAAAATGGAAAAGTACACAGATAATTCACAAATAAAAAATATTGTAGAAACCAAAAGGATTTCCACTGATAATTAGTGAAATGTAAATTATATATGGCAAGTTATAGTAACAAGAAAATATAATTTTTCATCTTCCCATCTGAAAAAAATAATAGAAAACAAAACTCAGCTATTTTAAGGGGAGGGAAGATTGATATTCTCAAAAGCCACAGTTGAAAGAAATATTGGATAATCTTTTGAAAAGAAAACCTTAGCAATATCTATCAAGAATCTCAAGTAGTTTTTCACTCAATTAGCTATTTTACTCAATTAGTTCATCCTGAGGAAACATCACAACCCTAGAAAATACTATAATGCATACAAATAGCAATTATTTAGCCAAAATTTGAATACTATTTATTATAAAATAGCCATAGCTTAGAACACTTTACAGCTTGGAGCACCTGAGTGGCTCAGTTGGTTAAGCATCCACCTTCAGCTCAGGTCATGATCTCACAGTTCATGGGTTCGAGCCCCTCATTGGGCTATGTGCTGACAGCTAGCCCGGACCCTGGAGCCTGTTTCAGATTCTGTACCTCCCTCTCTTTCTGACCCTTCCCTGCTCACACTGTCTCTCTCTCTCTCTCTCAGAAATAATAAAAAAGAACACTTTACAGCTTTAAGAATCATTTATTTAAGAAAAAATTTGGTGAGAGGTATTATTGATAATCATACTGTAATTTTAAATTTAAAATTTTGAAAACTATATCATCACTTCCAATCACATTTCCACTGCCCTTGGCCACTTGACTTGCAGGACCATAGTAGAGACAAAATAACATTCTACACCTCATTGTTAGGTTGACAATGTGACCTGCTTTGCAGTGAAATGTGAGTATAAGTGATGTACATTAGAGACCAGCCAAGGTTTAAGAGTTCTTATATGTTATCACCAGTCTCTTATAATTTGTGTTTTTTTTTTATGTTTTTTTAAAAATTTATTTCTAGGAGAGAGAGAGAGACAGCGCGAGCAGGGGAGGGGCAGAGAGAGAGGGAGTCACAGACTGAAACAGGCTCCAGGCTCTGAGCTGGCAGTCAGCACAGAGCCCGACGCGGGGCTCGAACCCACGAACCGCGAGATCATGACCTAAGCGAAAGTCGGACGCTTAACCGACTAAGCCACCCAGGCGCCCCAAATTTGACAGGCTCATATACTGTATTGTGTGTGTATGTGGGCTTGTTACAAATTTATCTGTACATATAAATTACGTCAATGAATTAAACTACGTATAATAATAAAGTACTAAGTTAATATAATTTAATAGCTTTTGGGTTTTTTCTTTTTTGTTTTTTTAAAATTTAAATTCCAGCTAGTTTAATATTATTTTCAGGTGTACAATTTAGTGATTCATCATTTATATACAATACCCAACATCCATCACAACAGGTACACTCCTTAATCCCCTTCACGTATTTCATCCATTTCATCACCCACCTTCCCTTTGCTAACCAACAGTTTGTTCTCTATAGTTAATTCTGCTTCTGGGTTTGCCTCTCTCTCTCTTTTAACTGTGATCATTTGTTTTGTTTCTTAAAATCCATATCTGAGTGAAATCATATGGTATCTGTCTTTGACTGACTTATTTCATTTAGCGTAATACTGTCTAGATCCATCTAGGTTGTAAATGACAAAATTTTGTAAGGTGATAGCTCATTGTAATTTTTATATGTATTTCTCTGATGATGAGAGATATTGATCATTTTTCATGTGTCTGTTGGCCATCCACATGTATTTTTTGGGAAAAAAAAGTATCTGTTCATGTTTTTGCTCATTTTAAAAGTAGATTATTTGTTGTTTGGGTGTTGAGTTTGATAAGTTCTTTATCAATTTTAGATATTAACCATTTATCACATATGTCATATGCAAATATCTTCTCCCATTCTGTAGGTACTTTTTAGTTTTGTTGATTGTTTCCTTCACTCTGCAGAAGCTTTTTATCTAGATAAAATCCCAATAATTCACTTTTGCTTTTGTTTCCCCTGCCTCAGGAAACATGTGGTAAGAAGTTGCCATGGCCAAGGTCAGAGAGGTTGCTGCCTGTTTTCTCCTCTAGGATTTTAATGGTTTCCTGTCTCACATTTAGGTACTTAATCCATTTTGAATTTACTTTTGTGTATGGTGTAAGAAAATGGTTCATTTTCATTTTTTTATGTTGCTTTCTAGTTTTCCCAACACTGTTTGTTGAAGAGACTGTGTTTTTTTTCCCATTGGATATTCTTCTCTGCTTTGTTGATGATTAATTCATCATATAATTGTGGGTTCATTTCTGGGTTTTCTATTCCATCCTATCAACTTATGTGTCTATTTTTTGTGCCGGTAGAATTCTGTTTTGATCATTACAGCTTTGTACTGTAACATGTTGAAGTTCAGAATGTGATGCATCCAGCTTTGCTTTTCTTTTTCAATATTTCTTTGGGTATCTAGCTTTTTTTGTAGTTCCATACAACCTTTGGGATTGCTTGTTCTAGCTCTGTGAAAAATGGTGGTGATATTTTGGTAGGGATTGCATTAAATATGTAGATTGTTTTGCCTTGTAGAGACATTTTGACAATATTTGTTCTTTCAGTCCATGAGCATGGAATGTTTTTCCATTTCTCTGTGTCATCTTCAGTTTCTTTCATCAGTGTTTATATTGTTTAGAATACAGATCTCTTACTTCTTTGATTAGATGTATTCCTAGGTATCTATCTTATGGTTTTTGATGGATATGGGATGTAAATGGGATGGATTGATTCCTTGATTTCTCTTTCTACTTCTTCATTATTGGTGTATGGAAATACAACAGATTTCTGTATGTTGATTTTGTATCTGGTGACTTTACTGAATTTGTATAATAGTTATACCAACCATTTTGGGATTTCTATACAGAGTATTATGTCATCTGCAAAGAGTGAAAGTTTGACATCTTCCTTGCGAATTTGTATGCCTTTTATTTGTCTGTGTTGTCTCAATGCTGTGGTTCTGACTACTAGTACCATATTACAAAGCAGTGGTGAGAATGGACATCGATTCAGTCTTATGACCATGATATCATGACCTGAGCTGAAATCAAGAGTCAGATGCTTAACTGACTGAGCCACCCGGGCATCCTTCCATCCCCTTACTTTCAATGTGCTGGTGTCTTTAGGTGTAAAATGATTCTCTTGTAGGCAACATATAGATAGATATATATTTTTTTTAATCCATTCTTCCCTCTTATGTCTTTGGATTGGAGTATTTCATTTACTTACATTCAGAGTAATTATTGATAGATATATATTTAATGCCATCTTATTACTTGCTTCGTCATTAGTTCTGGTGATTTTCTCTGTTCCTTTCTTGTCTTTGTCACTTTTGGTCTTCCCTTTCCATTCAAAGAGTCCCCCTTAATATTTCTTGCAAAGCTGGTTTAGTGGTCATGAACTCCTTTAGTTTTTGTTTGTCTAGAAAACTCTTTATCTCTTCTTATATTCTAAATGATAGATAGCTTTGCTGGATAGCAAGGATATCATATCTATCACATTCTTGGTTTCAGATTTTCCCATTTAGCACATTGAATACATCATGCTGCTCCCTTCTGGTTTGTGTACTTTCTGTTGAGACATCTGCAGCTTGTTTAATAGGTCTTCCTTTATAAATCAAAGACCTCTTCTATCTTATTCCTTTTACTATTTTTGCTTTATCACTGTATTTTACAATTTAATTACAGTGTGTTTTTGTGTTGGCCTGCTTTGGTTGATTGTTGTAGTTCTCTGTGCCTCCCAAATCTTGATGTCTGTTTCCTTCCCCAGATTAGGGAGGTTTTTAGCTATTATTTTCACAAATAAATTTTCTGCCCACTTTGCTCTGTCTTCTTTTTCTGGGACTCCTATAATACAAATGTTATTATGTTTCATGGAGTCACTGAGTTCCCTAAATCTATTTACATGTTCCATAATTCTTTCTTTCTTTTGTTCAGCTTCATTATTTTCCATTATTTCATCCTCTTTATTACTTATTCATTCCTCTGTTTCTTCCAACCGTATGTTCATTGCATCAAATCTCTTTCCAATTTCAGTTATTGCATTTTTCATTTCTGCCTATAATTTAGTAGCTTTTGACTTTGACAGTAGATGTAAGAGAGTTTATAAAATATAAATACAAATTATTCATAAATTTTATAAACTTTAAAATATTAACTAATATATAAATTATATATATGTTTTTAAGTGTTTATTTATTTATATTGAGAGGGAGAGAGAAAGTGTGAGCATGAGAAGGGCAAGCAGAGAGGAAGAGAGAGACAATCCCCAAGCAGATTCTGCTGCTGGTGTGGAGCCCAACAAGAAACTCAACCACATGAATCATGAGATCATGACCTGAGCTGATATCTAGTCTGATGGTCAACCAACTGAGCCACCGAGGTTTCCCTAAACTGTATATTTTTATATAAACTAATATTTATATAATAATTAACATAAGATATTATATAGAGTCATATTTAATAATGGTTTATTAGTATGGATAAATACATATGATTAGATTTTTCTTGTTGTTTTAAAAAAAGAGCTTAATATGTATTTGCATACAGTTATTAGTTTCATATTCTTATATATGACCTGAATATCCCAACATCAAGATGCATATCTATCACCTAAAATATTATGTATGATCAAAACACTTAATTTAATTTAAAAGATAAAGGGTTTGAAATTATATTTCAAAATTTTTAATAAGCTTTGTAATTTTTTATCTCTATTATGGGCTATCTTAAAGGCATTTACACTTTTACAAGTATTTGATTCTTAAAGGTCAAAACTATGTATTTTTGAGGATCTAAAGACGCAGTACATGGTGTTTGAGGAATGTAAGTCTGATGAATGTGAGACTAGCTCTAGTCTGCATTTCTGATTAATAGAGACATTCAGTGTAATTATGTTATGTTGGATTTTTAAACCTTTAAAAAGACTAAGAGTAGTTCATTCCTGACACAATATTTGGATAATAACTAGCTAATTGATAGTTGTTTCCTAAATTGTAGTTTTAAGCATCATTTGTTGACTCACCTTTATATGTAATATATCCAGAAATCTGCAGCCAAGCAAAACTTGGCTAAAAGACCTGAAATCATTACCTTCTAAATAAATATAACTATTTAGTATGCTTTCTATTTAATTCACATTCATTTTTTCATCTTTTATCTTTA
The DNA here is from genome assembly GCF_008692635.1 of Crocuta crocuta. NCBI lineage: Eukaryota > Metazoa > Chordata > Mammalia > Carnivora > Hyaenidae > Crocuta > Crocuta crocuta. The sequence goes on along the minus strand of NW_027529441.1, from coordinate 7,495,718 downwards.
ACATCTTCTTTTCACAAAATAAATTTTTACTCTAAACAGACATTTTTACAAAATTCACTTGAAATTGTATTTATTTTTGTCCTGTTAATGCCATTTCATCTCATTGCATTTGACATTCAAAGTAGTTGAGAAAATATGTAACTGGACTCCACTCTATATAGCTATTATAATATTTTTCACATCATTATAATTGTTTTGAAAATAGTATAACTATCAAACGTGAATATAAAAAAATAGAAGAAACAGCACAGCAAATGGAAGGGAAATGAAATGGTGAAATAACATTGATGGAATGAATCACTTATTTAAAATATATCTATTATTTCTAAGAAATAAAAGATCATAAATGTATTACTTGACATTTTGACTTTTTTATGAGAAATGCAAATTTAAGTGACTTTAGTAGATCATTTGCATAAAAAGTACTACAAAATAAAATAATATAGCAGAGACACAAATTTCTTCAGCATTTTCTGAACAGTTACAAAGCCCCTACTATGTGCTGGGCTAATTTAACCTTTAGGGGGAAAAAAGATATAATCTTCGAAGTCTAGAGTTTGTAATCTGGGTCATTGGCTAGGCATCTAAACAGGTAATGACAGCATGATGAGGGAAGTGCAAATAAAGCGCTAGACAGCGACTACCCTATGTCATCTAGTCAAAGTGCTTTGAGTGCACTGAACCCTTCCAGCTGCTAATGTGGTGCTGTTTAATGAAGCGTGTGCGGAGTTTCACCAATATTCCAGTCACTGTTAGCTTAAATCACTGCTGAATACCTCCTTTTAGGTGCCCAGTGTTCTCCTTCATCAACTTCTGCTTTTATACCAGAACGAAGTCACATCATTGTGGGCGGCGTTTTCCCCTTCCTGAAGGGCTGACTCCAGTGCTGAGCAGCTGAGGCTTTGGGGGATGGGCCAAACCATGTCTGGACAAAGTATTTCACCGATTACGCTTTGAAAGTTTCTGTTCCTAACAAATGATGATTAATAATAATAACTACCTTAGCAAGTTATGATGTAGACAAAGCCTTAGCATAGAATTTGTTAAATGATATTCATTAAATGATAGTAATATATAAAAATTGTAGCAGTTGCGGGGTGCCTGGGTGGCTCAGTCGGTTAAGCGGCTGACTTCTGCTCAGGTCCTTATCTCCCAGCTCATGGGTTTGAGCCCCGCGTAGGGTTCTGTGCTGACAGCTCAGAGCCTGGAGCCTGCTTCAGATTCTGTATCTCCCTCTCTTTCTGCCTCTCCCTCACTTGCACTCTCTCTCTCTCTCAAACTGAATAAATGTAAAACAAAAAAAATTTTTAAATTTAAAAAATTGTAACAGTTGCTGCCAACATGGATCTTGTCATTGTTCTTATAACATTTTTTTTTACATCTGAGCAATAGTTGCATCATTATTATTTGATTTATACAGTAAGGCAAGTTGAAAACATAAAGAAACATAGTTATGATAAATAATATGTGTGGTTATATGTATACTGGTTAAGATGATGGCCTTCAAGGACAAATTGCCTGGGTTTCAATCCCATGCCACTTGCTAACGTACAATGTGAACATAAAAAATTTTTATCCTCTCTAACTTCAGTTTCCCCATCAAATACATTGGAAAATAATAGCTCTTCTCCCATGGAGTTACTATAAAATTATGAGTTGAAATATGTAAAGTGCTTAGCATAGTACTTAGCAGATAATAAGTACTATATAAGTGCTTTATCATTAACATTATAATTGTCATCACTATTAATATACCATTAATATTCTCTTTAAAGGCATATAATGTATATATAGTTACTCTGATCTCTTGCTCTTCTAATATCTAGGTCACTTATTCTTTGCACTTTGTAGGGAGTGCTGTTTTTCAGCTACTTCCACAATAAGGGTAAAGGCGTTCCTCCAAAGGATGGCTCAGGGTCAAAACTTCTTTCTGAAATATGGCAAATAATATCCCTAACATGTCTATATGAAACAGAACATGCACAGTGCATTAGGGGATACAGAATTCATATCATTTAAGATAAATTCAGTGGGGGGTGGGGTTGGAGCACCTGCCAGACTATTACATCTTTTTTTGCTATTATAACAGCTTTGTATGTTTCCTGGACTTCTCCATCTCCAGTCCAGCACCTCATCTGCTCGCTGGTGGACATCATATTTCCTAGTCCTTTCTCCTTGGTCTTTTTCTTTACTATGTTTACTTTTTCCCTGAAAGATCTTCTTCACATCCACAATTTGAACAACCAACTATTTTACTAGGCTTGGTCTTCCTCCTGAATTCCAAATGCTAATTTCCACCGGCATGTTGAACCTCTCTCCCTCAGCAACACAAGTGTACCACAGGCATTTTAGACTCATCTTCTACAAAACGGCATTCTTCTCATCTACCTCACTCACTAAAAGGGCATTCTCTGTGAATGAAGTCAATATTGAATCCTCCCCCATAAGGACCTTGAAAAGGTATTATGGATACCTCCCCATCCTTCACATCCTGTATCTAATGAAATTTCAAAGCTTTCTGTTCCAAATGCCTTTGTGGTCTAACAGCTGCTGCTTCTATCTCAGTCTAGATTCCATCTTCCCTCACTTGAGGACTGCAGTAGCCCCTTGACTACCCTCTGTCTCCAGTGTGACTCCTCTCTGATATTTTATCATCCAACTCTAAAGTAACCTGTGAATTAGACTGTAATGGATTTGTTCTTCTTAAGAAACTTTAGTAAATTCTCATATTACCAGTTCACATTTGTTATCATGATATATAAATCCATGCATGATCTGATTCTTGTATACATTCTAATCTCATTCTTTGTTTGTCTTTCACTTTCCAATTTGGATCTATGTAAAACCTCTATACCTCTTATGCTGTTCTCACTACTGAAAATGTTCCTTCCTTCTTCATTTCAAAACTAAAGTCAATTATTTGTTCTTATTTGTTTGCCTTTTTGTTTAATTGTATCAATTGAATTCAATCAGTGTGATTTATTCTCTATTCTCCCACAAACTTCATGCATGCCTCTTTTCACACTCAAAATTATTTATATTATTGTCCACTTTCCCCTCCAACACCGGAGTGTGAAACACCATGTAGTAAGGTCTGATCTTAGCTAGAATCCAAGCCGACAAAGCAGGTTTTGACATATTGTAGGTGTTTAAAATACTTCTTGAAGTGATGGATAATGGAATATAATAAAGGAATAAGACGTTAGCTGATGAATTTTTTCCATAAGCTAGTTGATGTGATTATATTAAACAATGTTGCATTGGGTTACTGTCAGAAAAATGGTGAGTTCGACGTACAATGCTAATGAAAACAACAACAAAGAAAAAAATGTGGTACAAAGTGTTCCCAAAGAACTAGAAATTATCTACAGAAAACAACCAATAGGATACAGGCATAAAAGAGAACCTATTTTATTTAAAAGTTGGTGATTCATTAGGAAGACTTAATTGTGGTACCACAAGAATTCTTAACACGTGGAACCTTAGTAATTCAAAGGGCCTTAGAAACTAACAGTATGTGATCATCTGTATGTACAAGAATCCTAACAGTTCTGATGTAATCATTCAAGTGCAATTTGAAAAATGCATTGAAAATTGGAACCAACTTGCTCTTGATTGTCATTCATTCCATTGTTAATTAATATTATAGTTTTCCTCTTAAAACCAATAAATATGCTTTTGTATTTGTACTTAGGAAAAGATTAAGAAACCTAAGACTATGTCCTTTTGTTATTTATGAATGTTGCTATTATAAAGCTCTTTTACTTATTTTCCTGTGTGTTTTAAAGAGTTATCCAATTTCCTCAAATGGGTTTTAATTTTAGAAAAAAAGAAAAGCAAAGAACAAAAGTAAGTTAGACAAAGAGAAAGAAAAGAAGAATGAGAGACAGGGAGGGAGGGATGGAGAGAGGGAGAAAGAGAGAAAGAGAAAGAGAAAGAGAGAAAGAAAGAAAGAAAGAAAGAAAGAAAGAAAGAAAGAAAGAAAGAAAGAAAGAAAGAAAGAAAAGAAAGAAAGAAAGAAAGAAAGAAAGGAAGGAAGGAAGGAAGGAAGGAAGGAAGAAAGAAAGAAAAAAAGAAAGCAAGGAGAAAAGAAAGAAGGAGTAGAGGTAGAAGAAGCAGGAAGAAGCACATTCTTGGACTGAACTGAAAATTTCCTCTTTTAAACAAACTTATGTTCCCCAGTCCACTTGAACAACACAGAAAAGTTAAGTCTGTAATGATTATAATAGTGCAATAACAATCTACTGTGGAGGTTATTATAGCTCCCCTTGGGTTTCTTTTGTCTAGGTTAATAATGATCTTTTCCTTTACTATGTATCTCTGGATTTATTTCAAAAAAGAGAAATAACCAGGTTTATCAAATGAGCTATTTTTCTGCTACGATATTTAAAAAAAAACTCAAGTAAATTTTTAAAAGATATGTAGGTTAATTTACATGAGCCCAAGTCAATTATCTAAACCTTGTAGGTATATGCTTTTTTCTATATAAACCTATTCTGTCTGTGACATTTAATTTTGTTCATAATTGTTCTCAGTGGAATATTTTATGAAAAGGCAGGTGATAAAGATAATTATTTTTGCATTTTTATAAATTCTATATGAAAGGCAAATGCATATAAAAGTATAATATGAAAAAACACTTGAAATTTTCTGTTTTGTTGTCTTCTACAAAGGAAAACAAACCTATTATTAGCTCAATTAAAAAAAAACTATGCATTTACTCAAAGAAATTATGTGAAAAGTTTGAGTTAATCTGTTTTATGACTAGGACAGAAAATAATAAGCTTCCCACATTCATGTGAAACTCAATCATGATTTCACTATTAACAAGCATCTTAAGACAGTAATGAAGTGAGAGGAATTTGGTTCAAATAAATGTGCTAATACTACTGACAGTGGATAGGAAAGTATGACACCACTTAATTAATATGTTGGTGATTCCCTGTAGACCTTGATCTATCCACGGATTGCTCCTACCAAATGCGTTAATGACATTACTTACTAATCTACCAATCTAACTACTGTAAAGTATTATATCAGTGACAACTCAATTTTAGAGATTGCATTTTGTAATGTGGGCCATTTCATGAGTGTATGAATTTTTTTGCACTTATCTTTTTATTTACTTAGTTCATATGACAGAGTTGATTTTCAGTACTTTTCTTGTCACTAAATTAAATCTTCCCACCTGAGAAAGAATCAGCAAGAACTGCTACAGCTAATGAATAGCTAATGCCGTTTACTACACAATTATCTTGCTTGAAATAACAGGAGTTAGATACAGCAGTTGATAGGATAATGTATTGGATATTATGTCCCCCGTTAAAGTGTTTTATCTTAAATCATACAAAGTACATTTTGACAGGACTTATAAGTTTTTAATTATCTGAAAAAGAACTTCCTTCTAAAGTTTGTGTTCCTCAAACAATTTCTCTCTTGTCACTTTTCCACATTGCTTTCCATTTACTTCTCTTTTTATTTTCAAATTATCTGGACAAAATATAGAATAGCACTGCTTAATTTTGTGAAAATTACTCATTTGAGGAGAATGTAGTCAGCTATAAATTAGGTTTGCCAATACTAATATGACTTATTTTATGTCCCTTGACATTAATAATCATTTGCAGACATGGACAAGAAAAAATAGATACCCAGTGGTAATAACAACAAAACAATAATAATGGTATTTAGTATTTTTGAAGTTCTTCCTATGTAGGAGACAGTGTTTTAAGTCCTTAACATGTGTGAATTCATTAGAAGGAGTAGCTGGCAATGCATAAAATGTGAGTAAACTTGAACCATTTTGGCCCATCTCTGTTCTATTATTTGAGGTCGGTAGGTCAGAAATTATTCATCTGGCATGAATATTTATATTTGAGCAACAATATTTCTTCAAAGATGTCTCAGTAGGCTATAGGATAAAATTCAACAATTCATTTAAAGTTAAGGAGCAGCATCTCATTTCTTCCACTTCCAACATTTTTTTTCTATTAATGTTTATGTCAGTGTTATTTTGGGGTGGTCTCTGAAAATAGAAATACTGTGGTCATCCATGATGTTAGAAGAAAAGAATTGAAAAACTTAGCTCTCTTTTGCTGTCTGTGGATTTTATTCATTCCTGATATACACAAAGTAATACACATTCAAAACAAGCTTAGGATGCAGAGGTTTGTTATGAACCGTGCAGAGAAGGTTTGCTTACACAGCAAGAATTCTCTCATCTCTTGCTGCCAGCAGTTAAGATTTTGTTAATTCCTTAAGCTAATTCAAATATTGATATTTTCCAGCACCGTTGTTCTTTTTTGCTGTCAGGGGACAATAGAAGGAAGGAGAGAGAGCACATCAGCAAATCATATACATTCAAAAGAAATATTTGTATCTCAAGCAAATAATAGCTCTGAGCTCCAAAGAGAAAAATTCAGGAGCAAGTGTGAAATAATGATTTGTTCAAAATCCCAAGGGTTATGTTTCTTTTTCTATTCCAGAAAAAATATATATTATTTATAACAAAGATGATAATACCAAGCTAATTGAAAGTTTCATTTTATAATGTGGCATGTATTCATTAAATTTTAAGTGTATGTTTTTATTATTTTTAAATTTGATTTATCTATTTCTATACAGTTTAGTGTCACTATAGCTCCCCTTGGATGAAATTTTCCTTCACAGTTAATAGCTGTTCTTTTCAAGAAGAGAAATAATTTGGAAAATGTTACAGAATGAGATGGCCTTGCTGATTTTAGTCCAGAAGGTTCTTTGAGGTGAAACCCTCCTGAGGAGCCCTGTTGATCCCAAATGTTCCATCAACCTTGAAAAGTGTCACTTCTAAGCAGTTATATCTATTTCTTTCCTCATAGTGGAAAATACAGTATTTTTACGCTTGAGATTTTCATAAAATGGGAAATTTGCAATGCTGAAGAATGTCTGAAGACCACAGTTTAAAAAAAAATCCATTACCATTCATGCATTCGTCATTTGTGGATACATACATACATTTCTCTGTATATACAGTTAATATATGTAGTTTTCTCGGCTAAGGCAGAGGTTACTGTGGAGACAGTGGACTTCTTTGAGAGTGGACTTTAAAGTTACTGGTCACTTTAATTACACTGATAAATGATTTTAGCTAATATGGTTTGGATAAATTATTCAAAGATTCTAATCATATTCATCATGAACTCAGTAAATCATATTTCCAATTTTTATTTTTGTGTAAAGCAACCATTAGAACATACATGAGTCTGTTACTCAGGGTACATATTTACAAAATTAAATTTGAGTATAAAAATCATATGCATCATATATATATATTCTTGATTATACTGAACTTCCTGCTCTTGATTTTTTTAAAAAAAAATTAATGTTTTCATTTATTTCTGAGAGAGAGAGAGAGAGACAGCATGAGCAGGGGAGGGTCAGAGAGACAGAGAGATACAGAATCTGAAGCAGGCTCCAGGCTCTGAGCCAGCTGTCAGCACAGAGCCCAACCCAGGGCTCAAACCCATAAACTGTGAGATCATGACCTGAGCTGAAGTTGGACCTTAACCAACTGAGCCACCCAGGCACCCCTTCTTGCTTTTGATTTTACATGCATTTATCTGGTGTGCAATAAGGGTGAAGAAATTTGTTTCTACTTCCTCGTGCCTTAAAATCCTCTGCTTTCAGATTTTCTTTGTAATCAAAGTACCCAGTCGTATTTCTATCATACATTCACTCCGGGGAACAACAACAACAAAAATATCCAATGAAATAATTCCAGTTAAGACATTAGTAACAATGAATTGTACTTGCAGATATATCCGTATTCTAAAAAGAGGTTTCTTATGGAAGTATTTATTCAACTTAAAGAGAGCCCATAATAGAAGGGTATCAGATCCTGTGCCCTCTTTTGACTAGAGATATTTTAGAGGGTGGCTCTATCTCGAGTTGTAATAAGAAACTGCTATTATCAAAGTCAATGTTTGAATTGTGAAGTTTTGTTTGCGTAAAAGCAAATGATTCCAGGAGGAAATAATTTTATATGTGTAGCAATTACATCTTAATAAGAAAAGGGGATCCTCTTAGGCATCACCCAAGGTGATCTAGCCCCAACAAAATTTTTGGTTTTATTCCTTTGGGTGCAGTGTGGGCTAGGGAATAAAACATGATCCCTAAATGTTATATAGGATTTGGGCCCTGTCACCTAATGCCATTTAACTCAGGGCTGCTCCTGTATGGTCTTTCAACATATTTGCCTCAGTTTATGGCAAATTACCAAACTTAACAACCACTCCTATTTCCTCACACAACTTCGTTTCTCCTCACACTTTACTTTGTTGAACAGTTCCTCTTTCTTAAAACTATATTTTTCTTCTGTCTGGTTTATTGTCTCTCCTCTTTCTCTTTTCTTCTTCAATCTCTGTAATTTGTTCCTCATTTCCCTTAATTTTGGTGTTACTGAAAATTTCTTGTTTAGTTTCTTCTCTTTTCACCTAAAAGCTATCTCCAGACCAAGATTCTTGATTACTTCTTCTTTCATGGGCCTGTTTGGCAGTCTTGTGAAGACTAAGAACCCTTGCTGAGAATGACTTTTTAATGCATGAAATAAAATACATAGGGTAATAAAGCAATAATTCAAATAAAATTCCAAAAAAATTAAAATAGTTTATTAACAGAAATTAGAAGATTTAGAGACAGAGCTAATAAGTACTATATTTTAAAAATAGAGATAATCATTAATAATGCAGAATTTCTGCAGCAACTATAATGTGATACAAAAGTGTTTGTGATTTATGTTGAAGATAAAGCAGATACTATTGTGACCTATTGCCTATATTAACAAATTGAATAAAGCGGCATTTTTGAAGAGGTTAGTGAAAATGATGATTTTTTTAATCCTCTTGAAGTTCACAAGGCCATAGCATCAATCTGTGTGTGGATCCCTTATTAGATGACTTGTTATAGATCTCTTCTCCCTCCCTCTATTTACTCACACTTCTTATCATAATGCTTTGTAATAAATGGTATATTGTCTTTCTTACTGATATGACTGGGAACTTTTTGAAGGCATCAAATCTTTTTTTGTTTCTTTGTTTGATAACTTTGCCAGAGTGTAATCACCAACTATTTTTTAACAAGTTGAATAATCTTGATTTTATTCCCTCTCTTTTCTCTCTTGAAATCTACAACTGCTTAGGCAATTGGTAATAAGACCCATCCACTTCTAGTATGAGTGGGAAGTGATGCAGCACCAGACCTATGAAAAAGTCTTAAAGAACCTGATATAACACATTGTCACCAACACTATTCACTGGGTTCTTTCCCATGTCCACCCTCAATTAAATAAATAAATCTATTTATGTGTATAGTAAATCAAATAAGGAAAAATTAAAATAGCCTTACTCAAAGAGAGAAAGAGGAAATTATTTCTGTTATTACATAGGAAATATAACACAAAAAGAAACATAATAGTGGGAAATTCTAGCTAAACGATGACAAATTTAACCCCAAGGCCCTTTAACTTAAGGGAGAAACACAATAAAATGATACAGGTCTAATATTTCTGACAGACATACTCTTTAGCAAAAGTAAGTTATCAAATGCTTTAGAATGAGATGCCCCAATTTGTTGCCATAAATACACAGAACTATAGGCCCTGGTGGAGAAGTCTCTCAAAGCATAGTTCTATCAAAAAAAACCATGTACCTGGTGATATTCTAAACAATTTCCACCTGGAAAATCTTTAAGATCAGTTACCAAAAACTTAAATGACCACTCAGTAACTGTGAAAGCATTAAACATCAAGTAAGGCTTGAGATTGTCAGCTCAAGATTGCAGCTGGCATTTCGAATGAAATTGAGTTTCTTTCCCCAATTTTTTTTTCCCTTAAAATTTACAGAGTGTTGATTATGAGCAATGTGTCTGATTCAGAAACATCGGTCAACTTGGAATTACAACTTGCCCTGCTGGGTTTGTTTCCAAATAAAATAAAACCAAGGAGAAAAACAGAGACATGATTATAAAAGATACTAGGATGTGTGAAAGAGATTTCACATTATTAAAATACCAGTCCTAGGAATTAGAAACAGCTTCATAATGAATAACCTAACAGTTGACTGCATGAAATACTAAAACAGAAATTAAAATTTCATTATTGAACAGAAATAATGAGATAACATAAAAAGATTAAGCTTGAATTTTTCTGCCACTGAAGATTAGTAATTGCCTAAGGTCTATATTCAGAATTAAGACACACATTCGGTTGTAGAGAAAGATGATTTATAGGGAGTGCAAACACTCTGTCACCCTGGACTGCAATCATGGCAGGAGCTGGATACAATATCAATTTCACCATCACTGGCATCAGACTATTTCCACCACTGCCTATTTCATTATATGGAGAAAAGAAAACATGTCCTTCCTAGAGGAAAAGATGCAATATAAACAAAAGCTTATTAAAAAATATAAAGGTGAGGGGGGCGGGGCGACTAGATGGCTCATTAGACTAAGGGTCCGACTTCGGCTCAGGTCATGATCTCACAGTCCCTGAGTTCGAGCCCCGCGTTGGGCTCTGTTCTTACAGCGTGGTGCCTGCAGCCTGCTTCAATTCTGTGTCTCCCTCTCTCTCTCTGTCCCTCCCCTACTCATACTCTGTCTCCCTCAAAGATAAATAAACATTTTTTTAAAAGTCTGTCACAATGTCTTTAGCACCATATTGTCAAGTTAGTTGTTAAGAAAGATTAACATCTATGAGATGGTCCAGCCCTTTTGGAAAGAAACAACAATAAGAAAGAAGGAAAGACTTGCAGAACTATTTTTTAATACAATATTATTCTGGTATAATGACTTACTATGTTTTATTTTTTCAAGACTTTATAATTATTTCATTGGGTTTCTATTTTGGATATTAAATATGTGAAATAATAGGTTGCTTAGTTTATTTACATAGCCACAATTTGGGAACTCTTGAAGAAATTATATGTGGTATATAAAGATTCATAAAAACATATGCCTAAATTTTATAATATTACAAAAATATAAATTATAATATATGGTCAGTTTTGTTCTCAAATTTTCAATTGTAAATTACCAGTGCTCTTTGGTAGGGTTTTTCTAGATATTTGTTTCAGGTATGAGCCATAGCTGGCTCTCAGAGAAGAGAAGGAGCTGATATTCATTTGAAAGCCAGGGGATACACCAGCCATGTTCCATGATAGACCCCATTATGTCTCAAAATCACTATAAAGTAGAATTTTCTATTCATTGATTGTTATGTATGGAGAAATTAAACCTAAGATAAAGTAAACAATTTAAGCAAAATTTTTAATCTAAATCTGTTTGAATCTAGAATGGATCTTGCGTTCTGGTCTATTAAAGGATGCATTTGGTCCTTAATGTGTCAGAGACATTAGTACTTATCATTTCAACAATAATGCTATTTATTATTGTTTAGTCAGCTTAAATACTTTTGGTATAGGCAGTCAGAGGACAGAATAAAATCTTGAACCAGCCATAAACAAGAGAAAAGATTTTTCTTTCTATGAATACAAGCAGAAGTGACTAATTGTCAGCAAATTGGAAGAATTTCTGTAGTAGAAAATATTTAACAAAGTTTTGTTTGGTCTTTTGTTTTTAGAAACAATTACAATAATAACTGCCATTTATTAAGCAGGTCAGTTATGTGTTAGTTACTATCCTAAGGTTTACATACATATGGCATATATGTACATTTATACATTCGAGGGTGAAGATATACATATATATTTTAATTAGTGTTTTCAACAATCCAGTGAATTATATATTATTAAGCTAATTTAATAAGTATAGAAATTGAAGCACCGAAAGATTAAATGACTTTCCCAAGACTACATACCTAATATCTGATTCAGAAAGATATGGACTTGAGCAATCTCAATCCAAAATCTATGATTATTTTTAAAAGTTTATCTACTTTGAGAAAGACAGAGACAGCTTGAACAGGGGAGGGGCAGAGGGAGACAGAGAGAGAGAGAGGAAGAGAGAGAATCCCAAGCAGGTTCTGTGCTGCTACCAGAGTCCAATGCAGTGCTCAAACTCACGAAACCATGAGATCATGAACTGAGCTGAAACCGAGTCAGATGCTTAACTGAGTGAGCCACCCAGGTGCCTCCCAAATCTATGATCTTTAACACTAAGCAGAATGTCTTAATATTTTGTTGCCTGCAAGTATAGAAATTTTTAATTTTCTGTTAACAAAATGATTTACTTTTATATAAATGCAGTCATAGAATATAACGGATAAGTACCATGGCCACAATAAAATCACATGCACACAGAAAAACTGCATTTCTGTCTTCCAGAGAAATAACTATAAAAATGGTCAAGGATCACATGAGAATGTCACAGAGGGAAATGGTTCCTTGCAGTAAAAATGCTTTGGGAACTGTGTTTGAGGTTCACAGATTAAATAGCACTGTAACAACCAGTAAGTTACTTTACTTTTCAGGTTCTCATTTTTTACCTGTAAATGAGTAATAATAACTCATTTAATATGAGTAATTTAAAATGAGTAATCATAACTCATAAAAATAAGTAAATGTTTAATAATAACTATCTTAAGATATTTTGTGAAACAGAAACAACGTGTAAAGAATTGTCATTTTGTAGACAAAGAATGATGAATACATGCATCAGTGAGAAGTAACCAGCAAAATTTGTTTTTGTTTTCCTTGAAAGTGGAAACACTGTCACATTGGAAATGGGATTTTAGTTCCAACATTAGCTTTTTAACAACGGAGTAGAATATCTACTGTGGACGTTTCCCTGAGGAGAATCTATAAAATACCTGGAAAGTTATAGTCTCTCTTATAATGGAGAAAGGGAACAAAGAGCCTCAAAGAGCCTCAAAGAGCCCCAAATAGAAAATATACCTTCATGTTCTCAGCGCATTTTGAATTATAGTAGACCCCAAGGAAAACAACACGAATCTATTGAAAGCACTAAGTTAAGACTTTATGACCACTCTGGGTAAAGCTCTATTTGCCTTATATACAATGTAAATATAATCCCACCATTTATTTCATATATTTTAGTTGTTAAAACACAATCAGGATCTCAGACTCTAAGAGAAATGGGTTTTTGGTAGTAAGAATCTGTATTATCAACTCAAAATAAAATAGCAGTTTATCCATGAACCAATCACACATTAGGGAGGAAATTAGTGTTCTAAATTATGTAACAGGAGTAAAAAAAGTGATTCTAAGAAGCTTCTAAGTCATCATTCAGAATGAAAGTTTTACATTTACTTAAATTATCTATGGCTTGTACAGACTTGTAGGATAACAAAATATTTTCAAAGTGCTGATCACACCCAAAAGTTGCATATATAGCCTCAGAAGTATTTGAACTGGGATATAGAAGAGCAATGTCGAGCACTGCTTGCATTTAAATCTGCCATGTTTGTTGCAGAAAAGAAACAGCCATATGGCCTTTATATCAAAACACTGGTCCTTGAAGACCGCCATTTGCATTTGTAATTCCTTTTTAATTTAAAATAAGCAGAGGTGGTCTGTGTTTATGTTAATTACCCATGTCTTCCTGAATACATTTCCTCAGATTCTGATTTTTGAAAGAGTATACATTTTTTTTATTCTCTTTTTAAAAGAAAAAACAAAAAAGAAAATGTGTGGGCAAGAAAAGAATACACTAAATCCTACAGGTGTGATTTTTAGAAAAGCAAATTGATTTACACAAGAGGTAGGTTGAGTGAACTTTTATTGGCAAAACTGAAATTACTGCATTTAAAAATCCTATTTGCTTTTCACTTATTGCATTGGCAAACTCCAAAAGTTTTCAACATACAGTATTGGTGGTGAGGCTCTAAGGAAAAGACTGGCTGGCGAAAAATCAAAATGGTTCAATCCCTATTGTAGAAGTTTAGTAATATCTAAATCTAAATCTAAATCTAAATCTAAACCTAAACCTAAATCTAATTACATAGATTAGTTCCAGCATCGCCCTTCTAGGAAACTCCCATCAAAATGCAATAGGACAAATGCACAAAGCTATTCACTGACTCACTGATGATCATGGCAGAAGACTGGACAGAACCCAAATGTCGATAAATGTGAAACTGGTGGCTCAATTGTGTCAAATATACACAATGGAGATATTGTATAGCTAAAAAGTGGACTGAGGGTATCTCTATGTTGTACTTAAGGGTGACCTCCAGAATATATTGATAATAAAAAACAAAGCTGAGGAAAAAAAATTTCTAATTCAAAATTTATCATTCTTAGCTATATATTTATAAAATTCTATAATGGCTTTAAAAGTTTTTTAATATTTTGGCTGTCCTAATTATGGCACTGGGAAAGTTATTTCTTAGAGATTTTCCCAATTTTATTACACGGTGAGAATTTAAACTTGAAACAAAAACTTATCAGATTTATTTTTCACATCTTAATAGGCCAAATTCCAAGTATATTTTAATGGATGTGATATTCATCTTAAAACTGGATTAAACAGCATTATATCCAAAGTTCAATGTTTATGTATAAACAGTTTTTTCACTTTACACTTAAATTTTACTTTCTACTATTGTTCACTTAGATTCTATGCTTTATCTCCACCCCATGTGATTATTTCTGATTTTGCAGAGGGAATGCCATAGATACTGGTGAATTTCACTACATTGGCAGCCTTTATGAGTTCATTTCACTAGTCTTTTATCATTTTTCCATTGTTTACAGTGAACCATCGCCTGGCTTGTCCAACCATGTAAATGCTTGTTATTTTATATTGATTATATGAAGCAGTGTTTTATTGTTTTGGCAAACAACATAGAGAAGCTGTAAACCATAATGGGCCATGAATTTTTTTGCTAAGCTAAATATTGTTAACAACTGGAGAATGTATGTATAATTTAGATTACATGTATTTTTGAAAATAGTATGCCATTTCAATAAATTTGACTTTCTTTAATAATACTATATAACAGATATACTAAAATAAACATGTAGCTAACAAATATTTCAAGTTCAGAATTCTTTCAAAATGTTTTTGGTCTCAATTTGTTTCAGGAGGAAGATAAATACAACAGTTTGTGGAGAGACTTTGAAAAAGTGACATTTTCTAATCTCTGACCAAGCACTCTTCATGGCTTGCTTGTGGAGCTGTGCAGTAGCAAGAAAAATTCTAAGGATATGACATTTACCATGTAAATTTGACCATGGTAGATCACAAGAGTAAATCCTTCAGGCATGCAAAATCCTTATTGTTTGTCTATTATACTGACTGAGTGTATTAGATTAAAAAAAAACAACTATTCCTTACATATTGTCAAAATCAACAATTAATATTTAGGGGCGCCTGGGTGGCTCAGTCCAGTAAGTGTCCAACTTCAGCTCAGGTCATGATCTCACAGTTCATGGGTTCGAGCCCCATATTAGGCTCTATGCCAACAGCTCAGAGCATGGAGCCTGCTTCAGATTCTGTCTCCATCTCTCTGCCTCTCCCCTGCTCATGCTCTGTCTGTCTCTCTTTCTCTCAAATATAAAATTAAAAAAATTAATATATAATTATCCAGATTATGTTTTTCAAATGAATAGTTAACATCTCCTAGTTGGTTTGATAATTTCTAATCTTCCACTGTACTTTAAATTACATTGACCACAACTGAATTTCTTATTGCTAGGAAGAAATGTAAACAACTATGATTGCAGCTACACTAATGCCTGAAATATTATTTTATTTAAAAATTTTTAAATGTTTTTATTTATTTCTGAAAGAGAGAGAGAGTGAGCAGGGGAGGGACAGAGAGAGAAGTAGACATGGAATCCGAAGCAGGCTCCATGCTCTGAGTTGCTGGAATAAAGCCCAGCTTTGGATTCAAACCCACGAACTGTGAGATCATGACCTGAGCTGAAGTCGGATGCTTAGCCATCTGAGCCACCCAGGCGCCCCTTAAATATTATTTAAAAGTATGCACTCTTCTTTGTTTTAAAGAAGATATGTTCCAGCCTTACATAAACAAACCATTCAAACATAAAGTTCCACTTTGGATGCCTCACATAATCATCTCCTAAAGAAAGGAAATGAGTATTATACAGCATAAGTCACAAAACTATTTTCTTTCCAGTTGGGCATTAGTGGTTGAAACCTTTTTGAGTGAGCAGTTACTATCCCACACTAACACTTGAACATGAAATCTAATTTGCTTTTGCTGATGCAATGAGATTTTATTAATTCTTGTTGCGGACGAAATGACACAAAGGACAAGACACACACAAAAGACAGACACAGACACAACTCTGGCCGGAGGAACAATCCTACGCAAGCCCCTCTTGCGGTTTATTTTATACCCCGGTAACTGGATACAAACTGAAACCTACAAGATGCATTCCTTTACCAATTAAGGGCAAGTAGCCAAACACATTTCAAGGACAGGGGGGAGCAAAGGGAGGAAGCGACCACAACATGTTTACTAAGAGGCCTGCTCACAATTCCAGCCTCCTCTTTATTTCTAAGGAGGGCATGTTCCCTCGTTTGCGAGTGGACCATGAAACTTGGATATTGTGTGCAGGCCTCCTGGCATAGCATCCTGTTTGCAGGCATGCTTTTCCCAGGCAGGGAGCCCCGTGTGCAGGCACATCCCCGCGTCCCTAACCACGCTTTCTTGTGGTCACTGTCGGGCTCCCACAATTCTAACCAAGTCCCTTGTAGCCAATAATAGAACTTTGAAAGAGGTGCAGCTTAGAGGTACTAATTCCAAGGTCTTACCATGAATAACTTTTGTCTTAACCACTGGAGCTACATAGCAGCATGTCTATCCATGGGGTCAATACATTACTTCTTCCTGACGTATCCCACCAACTTAGTATTCTTTCACAACGACCCAAATTATAGTGAGGTTGAGTAACTAAGAAAGTAACAGGGTGTTCTTAGTGAAAAATAGGCTAGTATACTCATTTTAATAATGCTAAGATTAAGTAATAAGTTTGTAGATACTCTTATTCATCCTCATCACAGCTGCCAGTGGATGTGGAATGTAGGCCTTAGGGAAGGAACTGCTATACATCACCAGTTAGCAAAGGTATATGTGGTAACTTATGTTCTCCCCTTTTCTGTTCCTTCTCTCTAAGTTAGGCTCTTTGTCTCCAGGCAAGACTTGATTTTCCAGTTATATGCTTTATGGCACCAGAGAGCTAACCATATCTTAGCCTCTTTGAGTGCATTTACCTTTGGGTCTAGTTTTGTGTCTATGATTTTTTGAATAGCTAGGACATGAGAGACATTTTTGCTTACCTGATTTACATGTTGAGCTGTACGAACCTCTTGGACTAAATGCAACAGTAGAAACAGAATTGTACACATAAAGGTCAATCGTTTATGAGTAAGGGTCATTAGCCTGTTCATAGCTCAAGGGAAAGTATGGAGGGAAACAGGACCTGCTGGAGACATGATGTCTGTTCCCATAATCAAAAGAATTTCCCACAATAAGTTCCTTCACGAGATGCAATCATAGTACCAGGGCCAGAATAAGGGGACAAGTCACTCCCAATACTGATCAACAAGGTACCTTGGGGGTCGGTGCTGAAGCAGAAATACTTGAGTGGGGGTGGATATCGCTCATCATCTGATTGGCAAGAGACCACGCAAACTTGCTTTAACGTCACCAGTTTTCTCGACTAGTGGGCTCAGAATGGCTCTCAAAAAATACCAACAACTCTAGACAACTAGAGGCAACTAGCCCATTAAGAGGAAATAGTATAAGAAAAATATCACTTTGAGGATAAGATAGCTATTTCT
Organism: Crocuta crocuta; assembly: GCF_008692635.1. Taxonomy (NCBI): domain Eukaryota; kingdom Metazoa; phylum Chordata; class Mammalia; order Carnivora; family Hyaenidae; genus Crocuta; species Crocuta crocuta. The sequence continues at coordinate 7,477,952 of NW_027529441.1, read as the reverse complement.
TCTTTGTCCACTGATTGCATATTAGGTGTTGAATCAACTGTGTTTTATTTTTCTTTCATGAGAAATCTGATTTAACCACTATATGTATAGTCTCTTCACTATATAAAGAAGGGATGCCTGTAGATAGCTATAAACAATGCAGCTTTTTTTTCTTTTTTACTACCTTAATTTAAAAATACTTTATTACTAAAAAAGGCAAACCATCATTTGAGCTTTCAGTGAGTCGTAATTTTTTTTGCTGGTAGAAACTTTTGGCTTAATGTTGATAGCTACTGACTGATCAGGGTGATGGTTACTGAAGGTTAAGGTGGTTGTGGCAATTTATTAAAATATGATGAGTGAAGTTTGCTGTTATTAACTCTTCCTTTCATGAATGATTTCCTTGTAGCATGTGATGTTGTTTAATAACAATGCTGACATTTTTCATAGACTTTCCACTTCAATTATGGTAGTCACCATGAGGGTCAAAGATTAATCTTTTCAATTGCACATAGTGAAAAGAGACTGAGCTGTTTTATTTGTGAAATTAAATTGCCTTCTTTAAAAAAAAACTCCTTTGCTTATTTTTGTTGTTATCAGATAACGTGTTAGCAAAATGTTGCAATATTGAAATGTCAATAACCATTTATAAAATTCACTGCAGTGCTTTAAATGGACCCAACCAGCATAAAATGATTTGTATGCAAAACACTTAGTATCTAATCAGAGTCATAAATTTGAATGAACACTTAATCAATTAGGTTTATGTGATTCACTAGCAGTTTATAAGATTCTTTGATGATAAAAATGCAGAGTAAATAATAATACATATATCAAGAATTTTCCAAATTAAACTCATTGAATGAGTTTGTTGAACAAATAATGAACATGTAATTAAGGTAGTGGGTCATATTCTACCTATAAAGACAATTTAAAAACTAATGAATCAGAAGTTATCAAAAAATAATAAACTAAACTTTTTTCTTTCTAAAAATCTTGCCTTATTTCAGTTTTCCTGGTAGATACATGTAGTCTCACTTATATGAATTTTCTTAAATAGTATTCACTAAATATGTTAGCTGCAAATACAAGAATGGTAACTCTGCTATGAAATATTCATATAATGATTTTACCCATCCTGTGTATCAATTAAATGAAATGTAATGTTCCTGATGTGAAATAATTAGAATCAACACTGTCAGATTTCCTCTATAAGTGAATAATGATAAACATTTTATTTAATAAGCACAAACAACAGGGTACTAGAGAAGGAATATTATTCAATGTACTCCAGTCCTGGGACAAATTTTCAAAGTGTGTTTATGTAGATATTTTCAGAAAAAGTAACTACTGTTTTAGAGATAAGATACTCAAAAAGAGTGTTTTCAGTGCTTTATCTTCTCATCCAACTTCCCATAGTGTTCTGAGAACCAGACAAGATGTTATTACAGGAAGAGGAGTTGAAAATGAGTTCAAGATGTTTCTAAGTCAGAGGGAAATTTGCGAATGTAGGAAATCGTGGAGAGCATACCATATTGAGAAAAGATGAGGCCCAGAAATGTTCTAGTTTGTCTGCTATGTTTCTTTGTGGCCTTATGAAACTCAACCTCTGGGGCTTTATCTTCTCATCTGTAAAATGATGTGGGAGTACTAGTGATTAACAAGATGCCTTCAAAAGTGGCTCTTGGCTATTGCTGCTTTAATATTAAATAATGTAAAAAGCTAAGGAATGTAACCAATATAGCTTTCCTACAATAAACTCAGGCATAATAAGAAGAATCTTAGAAGAAAGATCTAAAATATGAGGAATTTAATGAATAAGGAATTATGTGAGGGAGAAAGTGAGCTTGTACAAAATATAAAGGACTTACTTGATGTTAGGTGATAAAAAATACCTCTATAAAAATGAAAATGGCAATATCTATAATAATATTAACAGCTAATTTTGAAATTAAAATAAGTAAAAATATTAGAAAATAATCATATAGCAGAGAATAGAATATTATAAGGTCCTTTATTAAGAAGGGAAGTCTAATATTGATTAAGCATAGAGTTTGCTAGGACAGTAAAGAGTTTTAAAGCAACTGGTCCACTATATGGATAAATAAAATTGTATCCCTAATTTCTATCATGTACTGCTTATCCATAGGGGAAACTAAATTAAGCCCTCACTAAGGCTTCACATTAAAGATTGAAATATAAAGGCAAAATGTGTTAGCTTAGATTACTACATTACAAGTTCACCTTCTTAGTAGGTTAAAACAATATTAATTTGTGTGTGATCTCACAGTTCTAATGGCCAAGAGGTTCAGATAGGCTCAGATGGGTTCTTTCCTTAAGTGTCTCACAAGGCTACAACCAAGGTGTTAGCTAGACTGGGCTCTTTCAGAGACGAATTCTCTTTCAGTCTCACTTAGTTTATTGGCTGAATTCAGTTCTTTGTGGTTGTAGGACTGAGGTCCCTGTTTCCTTACAGGCTGCTAGCACTCGCCACTCTCAACTTCTAGAGACTTCTACATTTCTAATTGTATGGATCCTCCTTGGTTAAGCTGCAACAGTACATGAAATCCTTTTTGTGCTTTGAATCTCTGACTTCTACTGCTTCTGCTATCTGCTCTTCTACGTTTAAGAAGCGCATTGATTGGGTAAAGCACACCAGAAGATCTCTGAATCTCCCAGTCAAGTAACTGTGACTTAAATAACTTCTGCAAAATCAGTTCATAGCAGTCCCTACTTTAGTATTTGATTCCAAGGAATCAGCATCTTGGGTAATGACCACCTTTAAAATTATGTTTATCACTCAAATGTTTTACCATTCTTAGAAAAAAAAAATAGGAAAATAGATCAAAGACCTTAATGTTATAAAGGCTTTCTTATATATAAAAAAAAAAAGACACAGGAATCACTAAAAATGAATAAATATTTAGATAACATTAAATATAAAGCCTCTTTTATCCAAATTCCTTAAGAAGAAAAAGTTATTTCCAATATTTATACTAGACAAAAGAATTGTATCAAAAATATAGAAAGAAGCCTGCAAATTAAGAAGTGTAAGCACAGTAACCCAATACAACAAAAATGGCCACAGGACGATCAGGCATGTTACAAAAGAGGCCATCTGAAAAGCTTATTATCATGTCAGAAGATACTCAAAGTCATTAATCATCAGGGCAAATGTAAATGCAGAGTTCAATAACATTCAGTATTGTACCTATAAGACTATAAAGGAATTAGCAGTCCATCAAAGTGGTATATGGCTTATTTTAAACTAGAATTATCTAAAAAAATGGCACCTGCAGAAAAACAAATTATCTAAACTTAACCAGAGCCTGCCTCCCAGAAAATACAGCTGTGCAGCCATCATTGACCATCCCCTTCTGAGGAATTTTCCTGTTTGAAAGAAGACTGACCTTTAGCACGGGGGACTGTGAATTCAGACACCGTAAATCTAGTGGGGAAGAAGGCAGACTGCCCATTCTCATTAGCATCAAGAAGCCCCACAGAACTTTTTATGCTGAAATCCCCCACCTCTACAACCCCAAGTTTTGTGGGGTTTTTTGTGGAGTTAGTATATAAACCTTTACCTCTGGTTACTTGTTGAATAACTCGTTAATGAGTGCAAATGTGTGAAGGTGTAAATATACCTTTTATTTATTTCTATGAATTTAGTATCATTTAATTCACAGCCCTCTCTATCCTCCATTCAAAATTAAGATGGTAGGAAAAAGTTTAGCTCCCAACAACTGTCAAACATTAAGAATTTTAGCAACTATAGTTGATTAGGATTTAGAGAAAACCCTTATGCACTGATGGTGAGAGCATAAATTAGTATATTTGGAAAACAGATTGGGAGTTTGGAAAACAAATTACCATTATTTTATAAAACTAAACATAAGCATATCTTGTGACCAAGCATTTCCTCACCTATATATATTCTAGAAAATTCTCGAATGTTTTAGAAATATGTAGTCTAGAAAATTTTCATAAATGCAGCAAGAACCATAAAAATACCAGGAGTCTCAAGTCTTCAAAAGTCTTTCATAACAAAAATCCAAAAACAATTCAAATGTCCGCCTAAAGCAGCATAAATTAAACATGTTTTATAGATACACACACACACCTACATTGCAATATTTTATGTATTGTGCTACAAGCTACCCGGATAGTTGTTCAAAAGTGATTCTGTTTACTTCTGTTAGGGTGTTTTTAAATGGTATTAATATTTGCATTTGTTCACTTGCATAAAGCAAATTGTCCTCCATATAGTGTGAGTAGGCTTCATTCAATCAGTGGAAAGTTTGAATAGAACAAAAAGACTAACTGCCTCAAGCAAGAGGGAATTCTAGCTTACTGCCTTTGGACTTTACTGCAACATTAGCCCTTCCTGTCTGAGAGGTTTTGAATGTTCAAACTGGAACCTCAGTTCTCTTTGGATCTCCCGTGCCACTGACTCACCATGCAGACTTTGGACTTGGCAGCTTTCATTATTATATAAGTAAATTCCTTATAACAAATCCCTTGATATAGATACAGATATAAATATAGATGTATACATAGATGCAGATATACATATGTGATATAGATATAGACCTAGACAGATATACATAATAGATAATATAGAGATAGATGATGTAGGTATAGATGATATAGGTATAGATGATATAGATATAGATACAAATATAGATATAGATATAGATAGATATAGACCCTATTGGTGTTTCTCTAAAGAGCTGTAACTGATATGGATCACAAATTTTTGTAGATTATGTATGCATTGATATTTATTGTTAATGAAAACAAAATGATTCTTAAAATATTTATTAACTATTGAAAAATAACCATAAGAAACCCATGGTATTTTGAAATCAATAGCCAAATTCTCATATTAAAAATAATAGTTTTCCAATAAACAATTGGTTTAAAGAACCCCAAATGCTGGTGAGGTTATGGAGAAATAGGAGTTCTCATTTACTGTTGGTTAGACTACAAAATGGCATGGCCACTCTGGAAGACAGTTTGATACTTCATTACAAAACTGGACATACTCCTACCATACATTCCAGCAATTTTGCTCCTTGGTAATGATCCAAAGAACTTGAGAGTGTATATCCACACAAATACCTGTACACATAGGTTTGTGGCAAGGTTATTCATAATTGACAAAATTTGGTAGCAGCCAAGATGTCCCTCAGTAATTGAATGGATAAATAATATATTCGAACAATGGACTATTATTCAGCACTAAAAAGAAATAAGCAAGCAGGCCCAAAGGACATAGAAGAACCATAAATCCATATGACTAACTGAAAAAAGTCAGTCTGAAAACGCTACATGCTGTATGATTCCAACAATGTGGCATTCTGTGAGAGGCAAAACTATGGAGACGGTAAAATGATTAGTGTTTTCCAAGAGTGAGGGTGGAGAAGGGATGAATAGGCAGAGCATGGAGAATATTTAGGGCAGTGAAAATACTCTGTATGATACAGTAATGAAGGACATATGTCATTTTACATTTGTCCAAATCCATAGAATGTACAGTTCCAAGTAAGTGTAGGTTTCTCAGTTGTAACGCATGTGAGTGAGGGATATTCTGGTGAATGAGGTAATAATGGGGGAGCCTAGGTGTGTGGGGACAAGGTATGGTATGTGAGAAAGCCCTGTATTTTTTCAACAATTTTAATATGAACCTAGAACTTCACTGAAATCATAAAATCTATAAAAATATTGATGATAAGAATGGCATTGCTTTACATGTCTGTAAAATTTTTAATGACTGTTTGAAGAGAAAGTAGCTGTTTATACCTTCAAACTATTTTCGATAAGGTGTTGTGGTGAGATAATGGAAATTTGTTTCACTATTATATTTTAATTAACATAAATTATCTGTATTCTTTTTTTATCAATTATAATATAATAAAAAGCTTTTAAAATATATGAGCTAGTGCTTTTCTTTTATGTTTCTAGCTCCCTTTCAAGTCACTTAAAATTATTTTTACATCTACTGCTCTAACATTTTTCAAAAAAATACTTTTCACCTCTTGTACTCAGGATTAGGTATTGCTACAGAGACCAAGTCTCTCTGTCATAATAATTTAATCATTAGATAGTCCTATGTGTCAGGATCAACAGACCAATCAAAAATATACCTTTCTTTCCTCACTATTATATAATATTAATTCTAGGTATTTGACAATAGTGCTTGAGGCTCAGCGGCAAATGTAGCTCTCCTCCCACCTATCACTTCCAATTTACCCTTCCTACTGCATCCTATAATTGAACGAAGGACCTGTCACTCCGTCCAGTTACCCAGAGATCAAAATACTTCAAGATATCCCCGCTTGGGTGACAACATTGTATTTCAAGTTTAACACATTCTAAGGCAAACGCTGAATCCTTCCCAACATCAGCTCCAGAATCGCTCCTAGGATACTGTTCTCTACCTGAGGAAGTAGAGCTACCATTCATCCAGGTGCTTAGGAAACGACAAAACAGAACAGAAGTAACTAGAAAACTAAAACTTGAAATCATTATCTCCCACAAACAATCCATCAGCAGTGACTTAAGCTCTGCTTTCAAAATCTATCCCCTTTTTAATCACTGCCTTCCATTGTGAATCAGCTAAGTGCTGTCATCAAAAGTTCGAGCATGGTTACTCAGGACAACTACGATAGTCTAGTAACTGCAGCCCTAACTCCACTCTTGCTCTGCTCTTCTCTATACAAAGAGGAGAACGATTCTACTCAAATCTATATTGGGTCGTGTCACTCTCTTGATCCAAGCCTACCTTTGACTTTCTGTCTCTCTCAAAATAAAACCTATTGCCTAAACTGTGTCCTCTGTGTGCTCTCTCATTTCAAATCTCTCTTATTCTCACTCTTGTTATATCACTTGTTGTTTTGAAAACTTCCAAGCACACCCACTTTTTGGACCTAGGCACCTTCCATTCCTTCTTCCTGGAATGCTTGTTCAGGTGCCTTTCTCCTTTCTTTCATTTCTCTCCTCAAATGTTCCTTCCTCAATGGGGCCGTCCTGACTACCTAATGGAGAATACCAAGCTACTCCATTGTACCTACCGTAATAATAATCTTCCCTTATTACAGCATATGTATTTCTACTTATTTTGATATATTTTATATGTGTATATGTATTCATACATTTAATTTAAAAATTATTTTACCTATCTATGTATGTGTATGCTCTCTCAGTTTAAGATCTATGTCCCTCACTGGCTTATTAGTATTCTTTTTTCTCAATATGTTCATCTCTAATACCTAGAATAGTGCCTATTCATTTTAAACACTTAATTATTTTCGTGAGTTAATGAATTAATTAATGACTCTATAAGTAAGACATTTCTCTGAATCAACATCAGTCCCAGCATCTTTGTTTTTCTGTAAATTTTATACCTTATTCTACTGTTCTAAAGTAGATACAGATATATCTATAGATGATATAGATAGATATAGATGATATATAGATATAGATATAGATATAGATATAGATATAGATATACAGATATAGATTCTTAGCCCAGGCTGCTTTAACAAAATATAGACGTTCCTCAACTTACAATGGAGTTATGTCTCAATAGACTCATCATAAATTGAAATTATTCCAAGTCAAAAATGCATTTAATACACGCAATATATCAAACATTATAGGTTAGCCTAGCCTACTTTAAACATGCTTAAGACACTTACCTTAGCCTGCAATTGGCTATATCATCTAACACAAAGCCTGTGCTGTGCTAACAGCAGAAAGCTCAACATGGGGCTTGAACTCATGAGCCATGAAATTATGGCCTGGGCTGAAGCCAGAGGCTCAACAGACTGAGCCACCCAGGCACCCCAAGCCTATTTTATAATAAAGTGTTGACTAGCTCCTATGATTTATTGAACACTGTACTAAAAAAGAAAAACAGAGTGGTTGTATTGTTCATAATAGCTGTAACTACGAGTCGTTGACCTTTGTGATCGCATGGCTGACTGGGAGCTATGGCTGCTACCACTGGCCAGTGACACGAGAACTGGTCATAGAACATATCAATCACCAGTTCAGGAAAATAGCAGAGTTCAAAATTTGAAGTACAGCTTCTAAGGAATGCATATCAATTTTGCACTGTTGCGAAGTCAAAAAATCATAAGTCAAAACATCATAAATCGCAGGCCATCAGTACCATAAATTGGATGACTTAAACAACAAGCATTGATTTCTCACACTTCTGAAGGCTGGTAATTTCAAGATCAAGATGCCAGCAGATTCAGGGCATGGTGACAAACTCCTTTCAGGTTTGCATATGTCCACCTTTTCACTGTATCCATGCAGAAAGAGCTCACTCTCTAGTCTCTAATTCCATCATGGGAGTTACATTCTCCCGCCTTCATCTAAAACTACTACTTCCCAAAGACCACACCTAATATCATTACAGAGGGAATTAGGGCTTTCACATATGAGTTTCAGGGAGACACACTCAGCTTCTAGTGCTTATAATATACATATATTATATTATATATATATATACACACATATATAGCTGATGAATATATATATTAATCTTTCTCTCATGCCTTCTGCTTACCATGGCTTCTGCTTGGCATAATTTTGGTTTCCTTATAGACCCTATCTTCTGCCTTTTCTCTATGTGCCTCTAATATCTGTACTACTTGGCAACTCTGTGTCTCCTAACCCTTCCATTTGGTCCATAGCTGAGAATAAAACAGTTATAAACCAGACTCTAATTTGTGGTGAGATAATGCTTTGAGAACTGTTCTTATGAAATCATGCTCATGAACTATATTTCTAAGGGTGAATGTTAGGGGGAGGAAGCCCTACTTATGTTAAAAATAACAGGAAAATTTTAAATTATGATTTACAATGCATTAAATACATTGTGATTTATTATTATTATTCATAATAAAAACTTTAGTGATGACTACCGATAATACTAAGCTTTATTGTCCATTAATTATAGATGAAAATCATACCTCTTGCTCTATCCTGAAACTTCCAAACTTACCCTCTCCCTTAATCTCAGCTGACTTCTTGTTCTGATTATCTATTGCTGCATAATGAACCATCGTTCAATATAGGGCATAAAACACCATATTCCTCTGGTCACAACTCATTTACAACACATGAAAAATGCATAAAAATCTCCTTGTTCCAAAGTGCAAAGAGACTTTTTTCTATTATTTGCTGTTTTGATATCTAGGATCTCATCACTAACCTAGTTAAAGTGAAAATAATGATCCCTGATTATGGATTTTCAGATACACGTGCGCGCGCGCACACACACACACACACACACACACACACACACACTCCATATCCTGTACCTTATAATCTGAAGACCATTAGCTACAGAGAAAAGTTACTTAATCAAACCACACTCTAAACATACAACAGCATGGCATGCATTAGTAAACCACAGAAGAAACTCCCATTCAGATGAGGAGAGGAGAGAGATGAGAGACCCTAAGAATTTCTAGATTCATAGCAATTTTGAAGTCGAGCCAAAATATGTTGCCAGCTCTTTGATTAGGATCCAGCTATGTTCCATGGGAAATGATTCTCTGCAGTCTAAACACTTCTTTCTGAATTATTCTTGCATTTGTATGGAAAGTAGACTGTATTTGTCACTGGGGAACTTCTCATTTTCCTCCTGTAAGAGAAGCGTGGGACCCCACAATCTTCTTTTTATTGTATACCATTTCTGCACTTTTAATCCAGATACAATACATAAAAATTCCCTGGGTAGCTATGTCCAATTTAAAATTAAATCCATAGACCAAAATCACAACCATTTTGTTTTCTAAGCCTTCTCTACACAGGTTACTGATGAGAGTGATGTGGGAAATGTTCTTAAGAATCTCTAAGACTTTTCTTAAGTAGTAGATAAGGCATAATCTTACATCTTTCTGCAGTCTTAAAAAGTCTCAAAGACATTCTTTGGATATCTTATTCCTGAGGTAATGGCTTATGGTCAATGGCTTGGACCTCTGCTGTAATATCATTTCTTAATTTGATAATCACACATTGGAAAGTATTGGGGATTCAAGCTAATTTTATATTTGAAACCAACTAGCCCTTATTCTTTTACATTTTTTCTCAATTGTTCTAAAAAATATACCAGTCCGACCCTTAGATCATCTTCCTTCTTCATATTTCATTATATGCAGTTAAACAATATAGAATTAGTTTGTATAGAAATCTCTATAGCCAAATCCAAAAATTCACTAGGTAACATTTCTAAATACGAGAGCACAATCAACAGTTTAATTAAGTTCCTTGTCATCATAAACATTAGTCATCTCTTTTCTACCCTTCAATAATATTTTTCTCACTTTCTTTAAGTTCTTCCAGTAACCGCAACCCAAGTTGAGTGTTTTATTATTGCAGCACCACATTTCTGGTACTAAAATCTGTTTCAATCAAAATGTTTGTGTAATGCACCACCACAAGACATTATGGACTACAGAACCAATATTCCTTTATTTTGTTTATGAATATGTGATTTGAGGGTATCAAAGTGGGAATGGGTTGTCTTTGTTCCACACAACACCATCTTGGTGGTTCAACTGTGGATGAAATGCTTCCAAGTTAGATCACAAACTGCCATTACTGGCAACAGAACTTGACAGTAATTGTGGGTCCCACTGGGGCCTGCTGTATAGGGGGGGAAATGACTAGAAAAGAAACATAGGTCTTCGACAACTTCCAAAATGCATCCTCCTTATTTTACATTCCCAGAACATTGCATTGAAAATGAAATCTGCATCCCTACTCCCCAACTCAGCTCCTTTATGACATAGGAAGTGAGCGAAGAGGAGAGCGATTATTCAAAGTCTGTGCCACATCTCGATACTCAGACTCAGATTTTTTTCCCATTCAGAACACCAGAGTAAGGATTTCCTTAAATGGGTTTTCTCAAATTTATTTCATAAAATGATAGGTGATAGGTTCTATTAAGTCTCAAAATTGTATGAAATAATGTGCACATGGATTTTTCTTAGGTATAAATCCATGGAAAATATCTTTCTTCTGAGTAAATTCAGTAAGTTAATATGTAGCTAATGTCCTCCCACTCTGTCCATATTCTTTCCAGAGTCTTCTTTGCTATTTAATATCATATTCCTTCTCCTTTCTAGACCTGTGCCCAATTTTCACCAATGCACTAGTTGAATGGCTTTTCCTTTCCTTTATCTAAATCTACATATTCAGTCTAACTTCTGTTTATAATAAAATCTCAGTAATGTTTATCTCAGGTCATTGTACCTATAATTCTCCTATTCCCCTTGGGGTCTGATGCCACATTTTAGTGCTTCAGTTATTTTTGTTATTTTTTCTAGTGTGTGCATATATTTGGCACAATAATGACATTGGTTAAATGTTGAATGAATGAGTAAGCAGATATTTTGTCTTCCCAATTCAATTATAAGCACATGGTCAGAGAACATTATATGTTGTTAGGCTAATTAAAAAAAAAACAATAAGTGAATGGACTATATGTTTGTGTGAAAGAGACAGAAAGACAAACAGAGGCAGAGACAGAGAGGAGTTAGAGACAGAAAGAAGGGTGTCCTTGAGAACTAGTGGAGTTACTTTAAGTTTCTATATGACCAGCTTTCTCCTAGAAAGAATATTAAATGCTGTCACAGTATGATTCAGGTTTGGTTTGTTTGTTTGTTTTTGTTTATAAGACATTTGGATAAGAAAATATCCATATGTAAAAGTTGTTTTAGTTTTTATTCTTTCATTATTACCAATTTGAATATTAGCTCTTAGTTCATTGTTGACCATAATTTTCCAATGACCTTCCTGTCCAACGTATTAGAAATCTTTCTTGGGGTGGATGGCTTTCTCAGTTGGTAGAGCATGTGACTCTCAATTTCAGGGTTGTGAGTTTAAGCCCTGATATGTGCATAGAGCATACTTAAAAATAATTTTAAAAAAGAAATACTTTTTTGTTTCATTGATCTGTTTCCAGGGTTTAAGTTTAAAAATATAATTATTTCCTATCTCTGAAGTTTGATAGTACATGAGAAATTTTCATTAAGCATTAAAAATGAACTTTCAATTAGCTAAACAGTTTTTATTTGTTTTAATTTTAAATATAAATGATTATCTTAGTTGACTTCAACTTCTGCAAAAAAATTTAACACACCAAATAACGTATAGAGTAAACATTTATTTCTTACAGTTCTGATGCTATGAAGTCCAAGATCAAGGCACTGACAGATTCAATTTCTGATAAAAGCTCCTCCTGGGTGCAGATGGCTGCACTCTCATCGTGTCCTCACATGACAGAGAGAGCTGAGCGCTCTGATCTCTTCTTATACAAGGACACTTATCCCATACTGGGGCTCCAGTCTCATGACTTCATCTAAATTGAATCACCTCCCAATGCCTCACTTCCCAATGCCACTACTTTGGGGCTTAGAGTTTGGACATGTGAATTTTGGGAGGACACAAACAATCAGTCCATAACAGTGATTTAGATTTATTTGTAGGGAAGGAGCTATTCATGGAAGAATAATTAAAATACACAAAGGAAAGTTGTGTGTTTAAAGAGTAAGTTCTAGAGGGTCTAACAACTAATATCAATGTTAGCTCAGTCACAAATGAGCTTCCAGAGGTATAACATCTTTGTAGGTTTGAAGGGTAGAGTCAAGGTGCTTCAAGTGTCCTCTGCAGCAGTAGCAAATGATGACTCTTTCCTCTTGGAAATTTGGGAGTCACAAGTCCTTCTCTATAGTATCTTGCTGCACTGATGCACCTATCAACAGGTGGCTCACCTAACTGGGCAGATGCTCTCTACGTCAATACTGGGTAGCCCCTAGCAGGAAAACTGAATCATTTCTTCCTCCCTTTTCTCTTCGAAAATGTCAAATTTGGACTTCAGGAATGGCTGCTTGTGGACCCAATCCCTATTAGGGAACACCTAAAATCAGATATGTTGATAATGTCATGTGGTAACAGGGAGACATAGACAACAGAGAGAGTATGACAATGTGAAAAAATGGTAAGAATATGCCCATGTTAGTTATGAGAATGTGAACATAAGATTATTTCCTTGAAAGTTACTATTGGGATCTGGTCATGTCTATAAGCAATATGCCTATCCCATGATGGGTATAGAGCAGGGACTCAATATTTTGTTCTGGTGTTGGAATTGTTGTTTCAGATGAGATGATTAAAGCAATTGCACAAGGTAATATTCTGAGTAATAGTAAAATACATGTGCATATCCATAGTGTTTGACAGGACAAGAAGATAATAATCAATTAGTACCCATTTTACATCCAGCACTGTTGGGTAAAAACTCACAGTGTGCACAACCTAACAGTGTGTAATTACTAAAGAATAACAAGGAAACACAAGCAGCTTCTATTTGGACTAAACATAATATTACTTTCTGGTGGGTTAATCAAATATTGTAAATCCTTTTTACTACCATCTTCTGGAACACATTGTACTTCTTAACATTTAATAATAGCAAGACTTTTCACTAAACAGCTTACATTAGTTTTCTGCCACACAATAGACAATTCCGAAAGCAGCCTATAATTCTAACCCATTAGGCTAATAGATTACAGCTGCTGTGAGCAGTGGGCATGTCATTTTTTGAAAATGAAATCTAGCAACACATAGAATATAAGACAAATAAACTGAAAAATGACTCTATATAGCTCATATAAATGGTTATCTTTTTAAATAAAGTCTAGTATTTTTTCTATAAAATCCTATTAATTATGCATGGCCAACAGAACTTTTAGAACATTAACTTCTAAAACATATGAATAATTGTATTATAAAATATTCAAGAAAGTTGCTAGAGTAATAGATATTTTTTAGAAGTCATGTTTTAGTCAATATTTTTTATTTCCTTCCTTGCAATTTCTACTTTTATAAATCTATTAGATTAACTCATCTTTGGTTATTTATTATGCCATTTGTCACTCTAGATTTTGTTTCCCCAAAGCATGTCAGGCTACCAAACTCTTGTAGCTTTCTTAACAGAGCCCACCTGCTTACAGGAAGAGTGAAACATATCGCAGCAGGGCTGCTGGAGTCAATGCTTTTAACTTCTCTGAGTTGTTAGTACCATTTCAAGGCAAGCAAACTACATTTTCCTTAAATCCATTTTAAAAAAATTTTTAAATGATTTTTTACGTATTTCTGAGAGAGAAGGAGAGAGAGACAGCGTGAGCAGGGGAGGGTCAGAGAGAGAGGGAGACACAGAATCTGAAACAGGCTCCAGGCTCTGAGCCGGCTGTCAGCACATAGCCTGACATGGGGCTCGAACCCACGAACTGTGAGATCATGACTTGAGCTGAAGTGGGACACTCAACCAACTGAGCCACCCAGGTGCCCCCCATTTCTTAGAGTTAAAGAAAAGGACACGTTATATGTTTTGTAATATACCTTTTATGATCCCCACACTGAAATTCTCTCTCTAGGCTGAAGAATGAGCAGGAAATGCAAAATCTAAAACCTACCAGTTTTACCCTCAGTGGGCTTTCTCATTAAGAAAAAAACTCAAAATTTATAGTGAATTTTAGATTTACTCATTCATATTGATCCCCTTACAATAAATAGCCTTCTTCTTTTTTCTATAAAATTTGGTGCCACCCTAATTGTTAAAATTAATAGCATGATAGTAGATAATTGAACATGTCTTCATCACCTTCATTTGATTAAATTCTATAAATTATTTTCATTGTTTATTCAGAGATTTCATTCTAAAGAGATATTCATCAATATCAATCGATATCAACACATATTTGCACCGTTACAGAGAGATTACTACCTTGGAGAGATGATAGATAGATAGATGATATATAGATGGATAGATAGATAGATAGATATAGACAGAGGCACACACAGAGATAGAGACAGAAGCAGAGAGAAAGGGGTGGGGATGGAATGGAAGGTGGAAAGGAAATCAGGGAAGAAAAGAGAAAGAAAGAGAAGAGAAGAGGACCAAAGACAAAGAAGAGAGGGGAAGGAGAGAAGAATGGAAGATAGGTCCAGACCATGAGATACAGAACATATTTACGTATACATATTTCCTAGAGATTCACACACACATGCGTGCACGCACACGCGCACACACACACACACGATTCCTTCAGTAGAGAGGAATTAGGTGAGAAAACGGTAAATAATTGTCTAATTTAGGAATAGAGCATTAGCAACAGCTACCTTTCTGAAGAAATGAAAGTGGGAGGGTGAGGTGGGGGAGTTTGGAAGATAAGAGATGTTTCATTCTGTGAAGTGCCCAGATGACAACATACAAGGATTCCTGCAGACCCACCCCATGAACTCAGAACCATGCACTGTTGGTGACATGATGGCTCCAAGGCAAACCCCCGAAGAGAAGCTTTTGGATGTCTAAGTCCTGGGAGAAGAATGAAAACCCATAAGAGAAATGTGTCCTCCATCATCACGTAAGGTAGATGATGCTGACAGAGGCGCGTCACTGATGGTCAAGGTTTCTATGCCTTGAAGATGTTGCTTGGCAACAGTAAACCAGCTTCCTTCTTCAGACAGTGGCAGTGTGGCACCACATATGAGGGGCGGACTTGAAGATGAACACTGTTAAGCATCTTTTAATGCGTTCAGTAGCTACTTGTATATTCTTCTTGGATAAAATGTCTATTCAAATCATTTATATATCATAAAATTAGCCATCTTTAAGGGTACGTTTCAATGGCATTTCAGTATATTCACAGTTATGTAGCCATCGCCACTATCTAATTTTAGATTATTTCCAACATTTTATAAAGAAACCCACTAAGGGTACCTCCCTAATTCTCTGTCCCTCCAGCCCTAACACCCACTAATGTACATTCTGTCTCTATGAACTTGCTTATTTGGGATATTTCAAATGAATAGAACCATACAATGAGTGGCCTACAGTGACTGACTTCTTTCACTTAGCATAAAGTTTTCAAGTTTCATTTATGTTCTGGCATGTGTTATTATTTCATTTCTTTTTATTGATGAATAATACTCTGTTGTATAGATATACCACATTTTGTTTATCTACTCATTTCTTTTAGGCATAATCCGAAGGATCAAAATTTCTGGCTCGGAAGGTAGCTCTAACTTTGTGTTTTTGAAGAACTCTCAAATAATTTTCCAAAGTGGGTGCATACTTTTATAGTCCTACAAATGATAAATGAGACATTTTTCTTCACAGTCTCAACACTTGTTACTGCCTTAAAAAAACAGTATTTATTTATTTTGAAAGACAGAGAGAAAGCACAAGCATGGTGGAGGAGAGGAAGAGAAAGAGGAAGAGAGACAATCCCAAGAAGGGGCCTTGATTTTGCAAACCATGAGATCATGACCTGAGCTGAAATCAAGAGTTTGATGCTTAACTGACTGAGCCAGCCATGTGCCCCTGTAATCGCCTTTTTAAAAAAAAATGGCTACCTTAGTGAATTAAAGTAGTATTTTATTATATTTCTGATTTGCATTTCCATAAAGATTAATGACGTTGAGCATTTTTCCAGCGATTACTAGCCTTTTTATTATCTTCCTCAGAGTAATGAATAGCATATACTTATTCTTCATCATCATCATTATCATCATCATCATCATCATCATCATTTAATTGTTGAGTCATGAATTCTTTATGTTCTGGATATTAGACTATAACCAAAAAGGATGCTAAATATTACCAAGTGCTTTATCTATTCTTATTGAGATCACCATTTTATTTTTTCTTTATTCTATTAATGTGGTGTATGCTTTGTTTTTAATTGAATAAGACTTTGTATATGATACTCATTTCTTATACCTTATCTTTGCTTATCTGAAAAATCAAAGAAAATAAACCTAGGGAAAACACCTTCAAATCTGGCAGAAAAGTGTTTGTCATTTAATTTGTTATTTATATACAGCATTGCACCAGGATAATTTATATATTTTTTGTTCAACCAGATAATATTGATTTTCTATGATATGCTTGGCCATAAGAAATATAAAGGCATAGAATTTCTTTCAGTGTTCTCACAATGATTAAGGAAGACAAGCAACAATTGTCAGACATTTTTTGGCGTTTAAATGTGACATGAACATTACATATCCAAATATGCTTTATGAAAATTCTAGCTGAAAACCTTGTAAACACAAATATTATACAATCTTTTTTATTTCTTTTTAGTTTACTCATAAAGAATAACCTACCAGCACTTGTAGTACTGAGGGAAATCCAAGAAAATAGAACTAATAGACAATATATAAGTACCCTGTTATCCAAAAGTAGACTGTTCCTAAGAAAACTTTTGCAAGCCCAAATGACCTTAAAGCAAAGAAGAAATCACCATTAATTTATATAGAAACATGGTTGAGCATTCCCAGACCCAGGAAACAATCTCTCTTAAGCTTTTCTGATACTTTAGGACCCATATTGTTGATAGGTGTATAAAACAAATCGAGATAAAGCACAGATGCTCAAACACAGTTCAGAGCTCTGGAAGCGAAATGCCAAAATGTTGAGTGTAGTTCCCAGGGAAAGAGTTTGGTGGGGCTGCTCTCGCTGCTTGGCATATTCTGCCTCTATAATGATTCATTGCAAATAAATGCTGAAATGCTTTTTTTCATAAAAGGGGAAATTATTTTGTTTGTTTGTTTGTTTGTTTTTGGTTAGCAAAACCAAATACTAATAATTGTCTTTTGTAAAAGTGAACTGGCACAAGGCAGATTTTTGAAAAGCAGGGAATAAACTGTATCTTATTCCATGGTATCCTTTTATCCAAGTAACTCAGATATAATTTAGAGCAAAGTATCTAAGCTCTCATATGAAAATATGTAAGCATCTAAGTTTTTCTCACATGAATGTTGAAGCAGTTTGGGTTCTTATCAGCTGCCATTATGGACTATAATGAGAAGGAGAACCTCTAAGAAGGATAGAGGGGATAGGGAGCATAGTCAAAAGCATAGTCTCCCTAGGGAGAGACTTCCGGCCAAAAAGCAAGTCTAACAGAGAAAAACATCTGAAAGAAGGATGATAAAAAGGAAGATTAAGGAAAAAGAGATTCTGACTGAAAGACAGCTTAGAAAATGACTCAGGCATCATATGGGAAACTCCAGAGCAAATGCTTGGTAGGAATCACCCAGATTTAGTACCCCTTTAATGCTCAGTCATTGACTGGGAACACATAAAATGCAAAACTGCCTATCTGATGAAAGATAGTATAGAAGGAAATCTATGTGATCCTGTGTTGAGTGATGAGTCTTTATATACAAACCCCAAAAGCACAATGCACAAAAGAAAAAAACTGACAAATTGGACTTCATTTAAGTTTATAACCTCTGCTTTGTAAAAGACACTATGAGAGAAATAAAAGACAAGTCACAGACTTGAAGAAACTATTTGCAGAATACACATCTGGTAAAGTACTTATATAGAAAACCTACAAATAATTCAATATTCGGCAATAAATAAACAAAACAAAACAAAGACAATTAAAAATGGGAAAAATATATAAACAGACATCTCACAAAAACTCAGATGCAAACTATGTATATGGAAAAATATTCAACATTATTTGTCATTAGCAAATTATAAATTGAAACAACAGGTATCACTACATTTACACTAAAATAAACAAAATGTCGAAAGAATTCAGACACAACCAAATGCTGGTGAGGATGTGGCGCAACAGGAAATCTCATTCATTGTTGGTTGGACTGCAAAATGATACAACCCCATGATACAGCATGGGAGTTTCTCGAAAAATAGTCTTACCATATGATTCACAAATGGTGCCCATACTTAGGGTCATACAAATATTTACTTGTGAATGCTTAAGAGAACTTTGATTATAACTGTTCCAAACTGGACCAACCAAGGTGATCTTATACAGGTGAATGGATAAACTGGACATATATACAAAGTATATTTTCAGCCACAAAAAGAAATAATCAATCACTTTATGAAAAAACATGGTGTAACCTTAAATACATATTGCTAATGAAAGATGTCAACCTGAAAATGCTATATATATTGTAGTAATGTAGTTATATGACATTCAGGAAAAAAATTATAGACAGAGTGAAAGGATCAGGGATTTCCCCAGGTTCAGTGGGAAGGGTAGGGTTGAGTAGGTGACATGCAGGATATTTTAAGGTGCTAAAACTGCTCTGTAAGATGCCCCAATGATGGATATAGGCGCTATGTAGTTTTGAAATTCACAGAATTTTACAGCATAGTGAGCCTTAATGTCCACAAATTAAAAATCATTTATGATCTGGAGAAATCCCAGACTGTGACAAGACAATCTAGCTTGATTACAAATATATGCAATAATCTCACAAAAGAAGGTGGAGGAAAAGTTGCTGACCAAAGTAACTTTGTAAATGAGTAGAGTCTGTAAGACTGAAGGCAAAATTAACTGCAAATAAGCATTCCACAGCTTCCCCAGATAAGGAAGGCTTACAATTCGAAGGCAGCTATACATGTATACAGGAATTAAACAATTAAGATAGTGAATAACAGATGGTGGGAGCCAGGGTTTTCACAGTTGGAGTGAGATTTTGCAAAAAAGCTTCGGGAAGAGCCTGGAATGATCTATGAGCAATGGAATAGAGTTGTAGACATAAATGAGAACTCATGTTTAGTTTAATATAGATACTAATTTTTTTGTTTCTATATTTACACATAGAAACATTTCTGGATATGTGAACATACAAGGTTTGGTATGCACACATATATTTCTTTTCTCTGTTAGCTGCAAACGTCTGAAAGGAATGGCACCCTGATACCACTGAAAATATCTAGGGTCCAGATCATAGTTTTTGATACCATTATCTGGTAAAAGCAACCAGCACTCCTCAGAGAAATGGTAGATACTAAGACTAAGGCAGGAAGTTTACAAATTGAACCTGAAGCACCTTGTTGTGTCTAAAGTAAAGAAATACTTTTAAAAATTCCACATTGATGTGTTTGGGAGAGGTGTGATCAGAAACAACTGAATTCCCAGCAGCCAAAACTGAAATAATTTGAGCAATAAAAAAAAAAGTAGTACTGGATCATAACCTAAAATATAAAATAGCATCTATTTATACTGATATGAATAAATGACTGAATAAATAAATGAATGGGAGAGAAGAGGAAAAAAATAAATCTATCATCAATAGAATTCCACAGGATACACTCAGCCAACAAGGAAAGGAAGTATAACTGTCCCTCTTAAGTGTAGCATGTGCGTTGTGACTTTCATCTGAAGATTATAGTACGAAAAGGAGGAGGTAAGAGTAACCTCCTAGTAGAAAAACCTAAAACTTCTACTTCAGCGATGACCCAGGTCAACATTAACAGTCCTAAATTTTGTTGATATTAATGAAAATGTCATTTTAGTTCTGTAATCTTCCTCCCTATACCCATATCAGTCTACTCCATGGAAGAACATTAGACAAATCCCAATGAGCAACGTCCTATAGTGTATTTAACCAGTAGTGTTCCAAAGTCTCAAGGTCATCAGGAACAAGATTGAAAAACTGTCTCATCCACAGACGGTTGCTGTGGGTGTCATCAAAGCAGAGGACAAGAAGGCAGCTGGAGCTGGCAAGGTCACCAAGTCTGCCCAGAAAGCTCAGAAGGCTGAATGAATGTTATCCCCAATACCTGCCACCCCAGTCTTAATCAGTGGTGGAAGAATGGTCTCAGAACTGTTTGTGTCAATTGACCATTTAAGTTTAATAGTAAAAGACTGGTTAATGATAACAATGCATCGTAAAACCTTCAGAAGGAGAGGAGAATGTTTTGCGGACAATTTGTTTTTGTGTGTGGCAGTTTTAAGTTATTAGTTTTTAAAATCAGTACTTTTTAATGGAAACAACTTGACCAAAAATCTGTCACAGTTTTTTGAGACCCATTAAAAGAAAAGTTTAATGAGAAAAGAAAAAGAAAAAGAAAAACTGTCTCATCCAGAAAGCAAGACAAGTAAATGTACTATGATATCCTGGAACAAACCTTGGAATAGAATGAAAACCAAAACCAAAAACAACAACAACAAAAAAAATCCAAAAAGGACAAACAAGAAATGATGTAAAAACTAAGTAAATCTGAATAAACTGAGGGCTTTATTAAATAAGGTATAGTAAATAATTATTCATCAATATCAGTTCATTAATTTTAACAAATACACCACACTAGGGGCACCTGGGTGGCTCAGTCAGTTAAGTGTCTTGTCTTTGGCTCAGGTCATGATCTCATGGTTTCTGGGTTTGAGCCCTGCGTCAGGCTCTGCGCAGAGCTTGGAACCTGCTTTGGATTCTGTGTCTCCCTCTCTCTCTGCTCTTTCCCTACTTGTGCTCTGTCTCTGTCTCTCTCAAAAGTAAACATTCAAAAAATCTTAAAAAACAAATACACCATACTAGAGTAAGATGTAATAATATGGGAAACTATCCATAGGGAAGGGTAGTGAAGGTATATGAGAACTCTAGAGTATCTTCTTATTTTTTCTGTAAATCTAAAAGTGTTCTAAAAATAAAGTCCCTTTTAATAAATCTGTAGCTACATTTATATGTATTATTTAATTCTCAGCCATTATTCTGTAGAATTCAGAAAGCGTGCGTTTGAAAATGTGACTAATGACTAAATATAGACAAAAGGCATAGATATAAAAGGGAAAAACCTCAATTTAGTGATCAATAAGAATCACTTTTTCCCATATTCCTTATGTAATAGAAGGAATTGGAGATACTCCAAATAAATTAGATCCTTGGGCTTTGAATAAATCAGGCGGTTTTACTTCTTTATTGCGAACACAGTGCATAATACAGAAAGAGATAATGTTAGAAATGAAGGCCAGGTGGGGGCGCCTGGGTGGCTTAGTCGGTTAAGTGTCCAACTTTCGCTTAGGTCATGATCTCGCGGTTCGTGGGTTCGAACCCCGCATCGGGCTCTGTGCTGACTGCCAGCTCAGAGCCTGGAGCCTTTTTCAGTCTGTGACTCCCTCTCTCTCTGACCCTCCCCTGTTCATGCTCGCTCTCGCTCTCTCTCTCTCTCCTATAAATAAATAAAACATTAAAAAAAGAAAAAGAAATGAAGGCCAGGTGACTAATTCTATCTAAGCTGGAAGGATACGGTTCTGGACATCTCAGAATAATTGCATAGGTCTACCCACCCATCTTACCACTTACATCATTTCATTAAGCCTCTAAAACAACTCGTGAGAAAGGCAGGTGTTATGGTCCCTACTTTTTATTTGGAAAACAAAACTAAAATGATTCTTGGATGACTCAGTGAGATTTCTCCACACATATTCATAATAAACGAACTTGGGGGCAAATCCAAGGACCTGGCAATCTTGCAGTTAAAGCAATACAGCAGCAGTTACTGAAGAGCTTGAGCCACTGTCACAGCACCAGAGCTGGTACAATCATGTCCTAGAGGTGAGTAGAAAGTAAACGTGGCTAATTCTCTATTTTCCAACACCTTCATTCTCTCTCATGTCACATAGAAACTGTGCAATAGAGAGCGACCAACCCACCATGATTGTTTCTTGAGGTATTTCCTCTACTCTTTATCACAAAGCTAGGGGATTTCTTTTGATCATGATACTACATGATTTATTATTTTGAGGTAGCAAAAGAGACAGCTGAAAAGGAGTTTTGGAATGGAGATTGTGGCATTTGCTGTAGGAGTGATGATCCTACACAGAAGCCAGGTGCTGACTGTTTCACCATTGAGACAGATGAAGTCCTGAGGTAGAGTCGCTATTTTTTCCCTATTTGAAAAATTAGCTTAAATAATTCAAGCTTTTTTTTTTTATTCCCTGCCAGATTTGTGCTTTGTACAAAATTAAGTATTACAAAACTTTTTCTACTGGGCAAGATGCAATCCTGTGTGTATGGATTTCCTTTCAAGCCATTGCAATTGTTGTAGCCATTTCAAGTGTTTATTACACAGTGATGACCATTTAACATGACCAAATGATAATAAGAATCCCATGCAACTGTAATTATAGAGATTTACACCAATAACAGGATAAACATTTGCTTCAGAAGAATTTCCTAAAATTGACTTTCTATATATCTTTCAGACAGCAATGATGCTGTACCAATAATATTAATTTTCCCTGGACATTCAGCCTATTTGCCTAGAACTATATTGTGAGCCTTTCTATTTAACATTTTATTGGAGGGGTCTTTGCACGTCCTTCCCCAAATTACACACTGAAGTGATATTAACACCTATTTTGTTAGCTTCTGCATGTATTCCCTATAGTTATAGTCTGAGAAAAGGTAGATAAAGGAAACATGCTACGTAGTTGTGGTTGACAGATTTTTAAAAATTTTGTAAATGTTTATTTTGAGAGAGAGAGAGAAACACAGAACCCAAAGCAGGCTCCAGGCTCTGAGTTGTTAGTACAGAACCCAACAGAAGGCTTGAACTCACGAACTGGGAGATCATGATCTGAGCCAAAGTTGGACACTTAACTGACTGGGCCACCCAGGTGCCCTATGGTTCATAGATCTTAATGATAGGAGTTGTGAGTTCAGTACCAGAAGAAAACTTTGATTCACCTAATTTAACTGATGTGGTCAAATGAAACTCAAGATGATTTCTTAGATTAATCCTTTACTAATTCCATCAAAGATGAGGTTTGGAAACCTGACAACCTACACACATATTCCTGACTCTTTTCAGGTAAAGATGAGAAAAAGTCACCGTAATAAATGCCCTGTTAAGAGACTGCAATGTGATAAGAAACAGCCTGTGAGGAATAACATAGTTACAACTCATCTGACAGAATGGGTGCCTAGTAAAACTTGATCAAAAAGTTACTTTGTGTGAACTTTATATTCTTAGACTTTATGGAGCCTTCCATCTTAAACCAAGTGAAAATTCAGGTTTCTAGGATGTTAAAAGTGCTGATTTTCTATATACCGCTTAGCATGACCTCTCTTTTTCCTTTCTGGTTTCTAGTTTCTAGTGATGCTCTTTGAAGATAGTTCATTTCTACTTCCTTCCATCCATTCTGCTCTCATGACATGGCCAAGCATTTGGTTTTCATCAGTGGTCATATAACTTAATTTATTTTTTATTTGTACTACTTCCTTCCTCCTCAGTTTCTTATCTCTTTCACATTTATATCCACTCATTAGAAGACTACAATTAGATTTACACTGATAAAGTATCTCCTTACTACCACTACCATCTCAGTAGTTTGTTCCATTTAATGTTCGATATCTTCAAATGAAGACTTCCTTGTCTTCTCAAAACATTTTTAAATACTTGAAAACCTCTTTGATTATTTAAAAATTCTTTATAAATATTGACAAGAGACATTGTCTATTTGTGATTCATTCCTTTCTTTACAAAATACATATTTTAGGTGTGCCTGGGAGGCTCAATCAGTTGAGTGTTGGACTCTTGATTTTGACTCAGGTCATGATCTCACAGTTCAAGAGGTCAAGTCCTGCGTTGGGCTCGAGCTGAACCTCAGAATCTGCTTGAGATTCTTTCTCTCTCTGTCCTACCCTGGCTTGTACATGTGCCCCTCCCCCATTCTCATAATGAATGAATGAATGAATGAATGAATAAATAAATAAATAAATGACAAGCTATGCCATAAATCGCTCTTTAAATGCAAATCTTTAATTCTCTTCGTTTTCTACGACCACAAACTTAACATGAATATATTATCTTATAGTTCTATAGATCAAAGTCTGACGCTGATCTTACAGGATAAGTATCAATGTACAGGCAGATTGCATTCCCTTCTGCAGTCTCCAGTAAAGAATATGAGTCCTCATTTATTTAGGTTGTTGACAAAATTCAGTTCCTCGAGGTTTTAGGTCGCAGTTTCCCTGGTGTCTTTCAGAGATCACCAACATTCTTCAGCTTAAGGCTGGGTTCTAGGCCCACTTACCCAATCTTCAATGCCAACAAGGCAGGTCCAGCCAGTCTGTTCTTCTGATGTATCTCTCTGATATTTGCTTCTTTCCTTTCTACTTTTAAGGTCTCATGCACATACATTGGCCCTACATACACGATCCAGAATAATATCTCCATTTCAAGGTTCATAACTTTAACCACATCTGCAAAAACTCTTTCTGGAGGGTAAGATGTCGATTTCTTTGTGGAAGGAACATCATAAACACACACGTGTGCATGTGTATGTATGTATGCATATATATATCTAGATTATAATTTCTCACTTTTACATGGAATAAGAGACAATGATTAAAATTTCATATAATTAAGTCAATATGAGGACCTTCTTTCATTTGATATCTTGAGATTGTACTTCAGCTATAGGCAACATAAAAATTTATATGTGGTAAAGATTATGTTACTTTTATAAATGGTAAATTTGACTAACATAAATTATTATAAAATAATATGGTAATCATATTGACTAATTTTCAAGGAAATTACTTCTTACAAAGAAATCAAATAGAAAAAAAAGAAATCAAATAGAATATGACACAAATGCCATTTCACACAACAGGTAATGGAAATGGATCATTGTGGTATCTTGAGCTTTAGAAGTTAATATTGAAAAAAAAGTACCACTTGAAAATAAATAACTAGGGGCGCCTGGGTGGCTTAGTCGGTTAAGCGTCCGACTTTCGCTTAGGTCATGATCTCGCGGTTCGTGTGTTCGAGCCCAGCGTCGGGCTGTGTGCTGACTGCCAGCTCAGAGCCTGGAGCCTGTTTCAGAGTCTGTGTCTCTCTCTCTCTGACCCTCCCCTGCTCATGCTGTCTCTCTCTCTCTCTCTCTCTTAGAAATAAATAAAACATTAAAAAAAAAAAGAAAAGAAAAGAACTAACTAAAACAACTAAATAGCTGATAGGTATCTGGAGAAGGTATAAAGGTTAGTTTGAGTTATAGGATAAAAGAAAAAAGAGATAGGTATTCTGAAAGAATTAAAGTATTTTGAAATCAGGGAAGATTATTATTGAATTAAAAGAGCATATATATATATATATATATGCTTTTCTTAAAGTTTATTTTATTTATTTTGAGAGACAGAGAGTAAGAAGGGAGAGAGAGAGAGAGAGAGAGAATCCCAAGCAAGTTCCATTCTGTCAGCATGGAGCCGGACATGGGGCTCAATCCCACAAACAATGAGATCATGACCTGAGCTGAAACGAAGAGTCAGGCGCTGAACTGAGCCACCCCAGCGCCCTAAAAGAGTATTTTTTAAATGGAATCGTATACCAAACCATTGAATTGCCATTAACTGGATACACACACACACACACACATACACACACATATGAGGAAATGTATATATGAGTATATTTGTATATATATTAATATGTGGAAAATACCTATGAAAAAACATAAGCATGTGAATACATACTAGATACTGACACTGTACTAATTGATAGTAACATGTTCACATTGGTTAAATTAGGTTCAAATTCTATGTAAAGGATAGTTTCCCAACATTTCGAAAGATAATGAACCATAAGACACACACACACACACACACACACACACACATGTGTATATAAATATGCATATACACATATATATTTATTCTTTACAGCATCACATTGGGAATACTTTATGTCAAAAGTGGTTATGAGAGGGGCACCTGGGTGGCTCAGTCGGTTAAGCGTCCGACTTCAGCTCAGGTCATGATCTCACGGTTCATGGGTTTGAGCCTTGTGTCAGGCTCTGTGCTGACAGCTTGCTCAGAGCCTGGAGCCTGCTTCGGATTCTGTGTCTCCCTCTCCCTCTGACCCTCCCCTGCTCACGCTGCCTCTCTCTCTCTCTCTCTCTCTCAAAAATAAATAAAATTTAAAAAAAAAGTGGTTATGAGACTCAGTGATTTTAGTAAGAATTAAAGCGATATTTTCTAAATGAACATAAAAACACTTAACTCTTGTAGCTTCAGGTCAACTCTTCTGATAAATTCCCTGGAAGAGATTTATACTTCAGAAATAAAGGTTAGTTAAAAAGTTCACAGTTTACTATTTTATATCTTTTATCCTAAATTACAGTGTAGCTACTCCTGGTACATTGAGCTAAACAAGCATGCTTTTCCTAGATTTCTTTAACTTCATAATATCTAGAATAATTAATACTCTATGACTTCTGACCCATTGCCCAAATTGCAGTCTCATATTTTATGTCATGCTAGGAAAAACTCAGTCCGATATACTCACAGCCTGCAAGGGAAGGCATGTAGAAAATGAGAGTTCATAAGAATAGAATAACTTGTTACTGATCTACACAATAAGCAAATTGGACTCTTATTATTAATATTTGTGTTTCTCTTTTGCAGGAAAATCATAATTCTATGTACAAAATATCAATAATATTAATAGAGATTCAATCCTTTTAACATGCAGTGATAAATCTGGTAGATCAATATAATGATTTCAACTAATAAATGAGATAGATATAATCGTATAAATCAGTAGTTGCTGTTTTTACCTTCTTTTTGTAAAGATACAGAGCCCAGTCATAATGAACCTAAAAAATCCTGATCACTACTACTTTGGACATAGCTACTCAAATAATGAATGTTATGAACAAAACATTAATTTACATTAATTTAATACATCACCTGATTTCAGATTTCAAAACTTATTTTTTATCCTTTCAAAATAATTTTGACCCCCAAGTAATATTGATGACCAGTTTACCCCTGTATATTTTAAGACATAATTTTGGGAGTGTTTCAATTCTGGTGACAGACACATCTCATGTATCTATATATAGTGCAGAATTTAAACCGTTACATTGCAGCAATGATCATGTTACTAATAATATTACACATAACTCAGCTGTGAAAGCTACACATCATTTTAAACTAGCATGTGATTCACTCAAGTATTTGTTTAAAACTCCCTTGCAACCAATTTCTGTTGGAATCCTTCCGTAAAAGTTGATATAAATTATAAGTAAATCAACATAGAAAGCCCCTATTAAAAAGGGCCTTGAGGGGTGCCTGCCTGGCTTAGTTGGTTAAGCACCCAGCTTCGGCTCAGGTCACAATCTTGTGGTTCAGGAGTTCAGCCCCACTTTGGGCTCTGTGCTGACAGCTTAGAGCCTGGAGCCTGCTTTGGATCCTGTTTCTCACTCTCTCTCTCTGCCCCTCCCCTGCTTTCTCTTTCTCTCAAAACTTACACATTAAATTTTTAAAGGGGCCTTGATTCTCATAAAACAGTTATAAGGTACAATTTTACTAAATTATATAAGATGACATCGTATTATATCTTATCCTAGAAAGCCTGCAAAAAATGAAAAATTCATACTGTTAAATAGCATTGAAAGTGCTTTTTATTTAATGAATGTTTCTATTAAGATACTAATGTATATGATATTTTGTGAATTTTCAAATCCCTTTGTACTCTGTGAGATCCTTAATAATAGGGATCATGTTTGATTATCTTTTTATCCTTAAACTCAACACAGCTCCAATTCATAGTAGGTTCAATAGATATTTGATTGGTGAGTAAATATTTGGTGAATTTTTAAAATATTATTGCATTTTTCTTTTTTGTATTTTTTTTCCTGAGAAAGAGAGAAATCACAAGAAGGGGAGAGGCAGAGGGAGAGAAAGAATCTTAAGCAGATTCCACATTCAGGCTAGAGCCCCAAATTGGGCTCAATCTTATCTCACTGAGATCATTACCTAAGCCAAAACCAAGAGTTGGATGCTTGTCCAATTGAGCCACCCTGGCGCCCCTTTGTGTTTTTTTAAATTTAATTAAGAAATTTATTCATTTATGAAAAATGTTTTAAGTGACCGGTTATAATGTGCCAACATTTTTTGTGGGGCATAATGATGAAGAATGGAAACAATTTACATCTTTGAGAATAAAGTAGAAAAGCACTTCAGGTAAGGATAATAGAATAAAGAATAAAGGGTTGGGGAAACATGAAATATATTGTAAGTACAAGTGGCTCAGTTCAGGCAGTACTAAAAGTAAGGAAACATAATTTTAAGGGAATGACACAACAAAAGTATTTTTGTGATCCTGGCAACAAAAACCTTAAATGCTGGTGAATTTAAATAATTTTGCTCTTGGCCTCGAGAAAAGGGGAGTCTAAAGTTTTTTTTGTTTTTTTGTTTTTGTTTTTGTTTTTTTTTGTTAAAATGAAGAGACCATCAGAGATCTCTGTTTCAGGAAGCATTATATGACAGTGAAGTACAAAAACCATTGTAGAAACAGTGGAGCCATGGAGACAAAGAGAACAGCGTTTCTTCTATTGCTACTTTAGTTACTGAGGCCTGAACAGGAATAGTGGAAATGGAAATGAAGAGGAGAGAAGAAATATATAAAGATTATATCAATAGGACCTACAAGTAAGTTAAATGAGAGAGACAATGAAAAGGAGAAATCAAACATGAGATTCACATTCATATAATCAAACACATATTAGGCTTGATTTTTTAAATGTCTTAATTGTCATACACTTTGGGATGCAAAATACCACAAGGTGTTTCTTCAGTGCCACAGATCTTACCAGAAAAAGAGCAAGAACAAAAAAGAGTATAGTTGCATCAGTTTACATAGTCTTTTTAGTTTTTCCTGACTTTAGCAGGAAATGATATGTCCACAGGGTTCAGAATTCAAACAAAACAATGACTTGGCTAAAATGACCAAATAAGGCAGGATGATCTTACTTGGGCTGCCATCATCCATTTTTTGGTCACTGGAAGTCATTTTTGTGCACGTCACCAACTACTTCTTTTCCTGAGAAAGACTTCCATTTCCTAAAATTATGTTTCATGTCATTTGTTATTGTATTTTCATCTGTGATTTTTTTTGTCATTTCCCTTGCAATATCAGTGTCTTTGTTACTGATTTCTAAGAGATCATTTATGACTAAGGACGTTAACCATTCACTATGCATTGCAAATTAAATACCATGTTTTCTAGCCAACATCTTACTATGATGTTTGACTTTGGTTGTATAGGAGCTGTGTTTTGAAGTATAATGATATTCTGTCTTTAAAATAAATATATTGGGCAGTACATAAATTAAAGATCAGTAATAGAAATGATTTTATGTCTTACAACATATTATATGTTTGCATATAAACATATAATATCCATTTACTAATTTAGATTTTAAAAATCATTGAAGCAGAATCTCTTTTGTTACATTTGTACCTTGTGCTCTAAAAGTCTTTCTCTTTCAGCATTACTGATTCTAATCTGTGTTTATAAAGAAGCACCTTTTTGTTCCTTTTATGTTACATGCATTACATTTATTAACCAATTAAAATATTTAAGGAGCTTGAACTAGAGGACATGGATTCATATTTTTAACATGCATTTACAGAAATCATTGCAATCAGTGGGAGGAATATCATTGATCACTTTTTAGCACTCTGGATGAAGAATTCTTCCCTTTAAATCTTGTAGTAAAGTTACTATAAAAATAAAATAGTATGTAAAAAGTGTACTGAAGATTAAGGCATTGCAAAATATAAACATTAACACATAGGATAACACAGGACCTAGTTTGTAAGACAGACAGGTTCAAATCTGCATTTCATCTCAGATCCAAAGCAGCCTCTATGTACTGTATCTGCCTACTAGAGCAAAAGCCTAAACACCTTAAAAATAATCTAATAAAGAAAAGGAAGAGAAGAAGGCAAGGGAGAAGAAAGCAGATGAGAATGGAAAGGAAAAGAGACTCATTCTTTTCAATTTCCTACAGGAAACTTTGCACTCTACCAATGATTACCTCTGATTTGGGCCATGCTCTTCAGGGAAGAATGTTTTGAAATATTGATGCTCTACGACTTATAAATGAGATTGGTTTTTTAACAGGATGAGTTAAGAAAATTAAATTGCCATTATGTCCCTTCCTCACACACTGTCAAATAATAAACAAAGCCAGACACTAGTTAAAGTAGTAAGAAACGATTTTAGTCAGTAATATACACTGTTGTAATAAGGAAGGGGATCCAATGTGAATTGAACTCAATTTTAGTTTAAAACGAGGCGAATAGTTATTTTAAAGGGAACATGAAGGAATAGAAAGGGGGAATGTATGAGATTTGAGCAGAGTCAGAAAAGTGAAAGATTGCAAAAAGTCGGAAAGGAAGGTTGGGCCATGCAAAACTCATCTCGGTCTGCTAAATGGCTCTTAACAAAGTTAGGTTTCTACCATCCCAGAATCTGGTAGAGGGGGGCCCTATCTTCAGGTGTTTGCTGGAACAAATAGTAAATGATTTTGTCAGGCTTCAGTTTTCTCAGGCAAGCACTGTGAGGGAGATAAGAATCGTCCCAGGGTTATAGCCTCCAGTTTATGTTAGTGTTTATTCAAACCTTTGATGGCCAAGGCTGAGGCCTAGTTCAGAAGAGTCCTCAGTGGTGCTTGACTAGAGTTTGGTTAAAGAAAGAACCTTTGTCAATACAAGGAAAGGGTGATATTCAACACTATTTTTCTAAAAACCAGTAGATAAGCATTAACCCTTGACCCCCATGTCTACCTCCAAAGAGTTAAGAGAGATCAATTAATTTTTCTGGCTCACTGATGACTAATAAGCTGGCTGAATCCATAGCTAGAAAGGATTGAAGCTAATAGAAGTTTGATGCCAAGAGTGGGGGTAGGGTGTCCTTGGGACCGGTAGTCTGGCAGACAGGTGAGTTTGCTAGGAGTGGTGAAGACCTAGGCTGCCTACATGCTGGACGGCTGCTATGAAAAGAAGATGCAAACTATACCACCCCCTAGAGAAAAGTGGCCAGGATTCTTAGAGGCACATCTGGGGGTGGCAGAACGCTGTTGGTAGTAAGGCCCATCTCTGATGCCTTTGGGGTACATTGGCTAAAAATGCAAGAGGAACCCACACAACAGTGGCAACAGAAGAGGCAGCAATGATGACATTCCCCATGGCTCAACTAGGACCCAACACAAGTCTTCTGTCACTGTGTGAGCCCGGGCACCCAAATTTGGATTTCAAACAACCAAAGAAAACTCCCTTAGTTCTATGACTGGGGATACAAGATTTTGGCATTAGTGAAATTATTTTGATACTTTCCTTTTGCTAACTACAAAAAACAGAATCCTTGGCATCTAGCCATATTTAAAATCCACTGATTTTTCATGAGATAAATTGTGGTTACCTTTTAAAAGGAAGAGATAAAGAGAGAGACAGAGATAGAGATATAGATGGATAACTAGCTAGCTAGCTAGATAGTAGATAGATAGATACAGAAGTTTTTTCTTAGGTGACTTTGGCAAATAAAAAGATACTAATGTTAAAAATTAAGTGTGTACAGAGAAAAAAATTCAGACTTCACTGTTGGAGAAATGTAGCTAAATGTATGATTGCATTTGCTCAACTGCCAGAAGAATAGACATGTACTTTGTACTTTCCACATAGAGTGGAAAGGGATAGGAGATCTTTAGGGGCATCTAGTCCAATGTGTGTTTGATGTTGAATCCCACATCTAATGACTTACAGGATGTGTGCCTGAACCCTTTCAGTAATGCAGAAAATACTACGGCCTGAGGTCCTCCTTCTCCAGAGGAAGCCTGAGGTATCTTTGGACAGCTGTAAGTGGTATAAAATTCTTCTTACTTTTAGCTGAAATTATACTCCCTATAATTTCCACTTTTTCATTCTAATTTGAAACATTGGGCCCGTAAGGAACAAATCAAATGCCTCTTGCACAGGAGAGCTCTTGGTTTATTTAAGAGGAACTCTCAAATTCCCCTTGAGTCTTCTACAGATTCTATACCTGCAATTCCTTCAGGGAGGTTTCATCTGTCATGCTGCTGATTCCCTTCACAAACGTGGCCTCCCTCACCATTGAAGGTCTTCTGGTTTCTTAATCTCTCTCTTAAAGTCTGGTGCTTAAAACTGAACAAACTTAGACTCAACCAAACGACAAAGTGCTATTGTTTACCTTGTTCTATGTTCCTATCACATTTCTCATTCTGTAAGCCTAGCAGTGTAACCAAGATGAAGAGGACTTTTCTTGGAAGAATGACTTACTATGACTCACATTATTAACATAACTCATGGTTGCCTGGTATTGAAGTTACTGTCCATAAACTGTCAAGATTTTAAACTTCCTCATATAAATTTAGGCCCATCTGTCTGTCTCGTCAAAATCTTTTATTCTCTGACTTTGCACTTACTACCTCTCCTCTATTTCATAAACAAATAATATTCTACATTATTCTTGCCTTTCAGGTTCAATCATGTCATTTAGCCAGAAACCTAAGCCACAATTGTACCCTATTTAAGGATTCTTTTCAAATATCAGTTATCTTGCATTTCTCTTCTCCACATTTCCATTTAAAACTAAATAATAAAAATAATCCATTGGACTAGAAGCTTCATAATGTTGTGTTTTTGGGTTTCCATTATGTTTCTAGCATCTGGCAAAGTCAGCATGTGCTGCATATATATTTTAATGAGTGAATTAATGACATTAGTTACACACCATGTTGCATAAGATGCACTGATATGGAAAGGCTGCTCCTAAGTAATTTCTGGTGTATAGATTTTCTTCACGGAACATCTTCATAAAACATTGAGTCATTTGACAAGTCAAAGAAGCAAATTGAAATATTCATAGAATAATTTATCTTAAATTTAACAAAACCCAGTTACTTAAAATAATCTCTTTAAATTTAACAAAAACAAAACAAAACAAACAAACAAACAAACAAAAAAAAACAGGGCTCCTGGATGACTTAGTTGATTAAGCATCTGACTTGGCTCAGGGCATGATCTCACAGTTCTTGAGTTCGAGTCCTGCATCCGTGAGCTCAAGCCCCACTTTGAGTGAGTTTGAGCACTGCGTCAGATGAACCCCACTTCTCTCCTCTCTCTCTCTCTCTCTCTCTCTGTCTTTCTGCCTCTGGAGGTATTCTCTCTCTCTCTCCCTGCTCCTTGCTCATTTGCACCCTCTCTTTCTCTCTAGAAAAAAAGAGAACAAATATTTAATACATAATCTAGATATATAGATATAACTGGATTTTTAGAAGGAAGTTTTTCGTCACCTCTAAAAATAGTTCTCTATTTTCTCTCAATTACGGGGTTACTTTTCATTAAAACAAGGAAAGAAAAGAGCAAATTTAAGTCAATTAAATGGATATCATAAGCTGCTGTTGTAGCAGCTTGGCATTAAAAGGTGTTACTGAGATACAGAAAAAAAATCTCCCTTCTCTCTTTTTGTAAAATCTCCCTAAAAGAACCAACATACAAGGCTTAGCATCTATAGAGGTGGAAAATCTATGACATAAAATCTATTGAAAGTGGTTCTGGATGCTGCCCCAAACTCTGTGAGCCAGAAATTTATGGAAAACGATGTTTTCTTTGGTCTTTTGACATCTTCTCCTAGGTCATTTGAAAACCAGAAAATAATGAGCTTTAAGAAAAAAAATTCTATGATTAGGAAGAGCTTTACTGAATACAGCGTTTAAAAAGATTCATGATTTGTATGAATGTGCATCCTTAATTTTAACTAAATTTCTCTATCACTATCAGAGCTTATATGTGAAAAGATATCTCAGGAAAAAATTTGTTTAGAACTCTTAAGATTCATTATCCTCTTGCTAATCAGATATATAAAAAAAGAATCATTAAGGATAAACCAGCAAACTGATGATGGTTTTGAATATTAATTATAGTCTTCACAGACCCAGGAACTGGCAGATGCCATCTTCTGAAAATCAAAATGCCACCTAACACTCCAGTGATTATGCTTTACAATGTCACATAACACTGCAATGACTACATCTTTGACTTAACTAAAGCTATTGTAAGCCAATACTTTAGGCTCAATCCTCCCTTGTATGTTGAAGAGAATTCTCAAATTTGTTTTCTGGAGCATAAACAAAAGGAAAGAATCTAATGCTTTCCCAATGGTGGTCACTTCAAAGTATCTTTGAATCAGAATTGTAGGTCTATGAGAGTATTCCTCAAACTTTGACTACTGCAATGACATTTCTGGTTCTGTGACATGCTGACGGTGCTTTGGAGGCCTTTACTGCCACCTACATCGAGATCGCATTGCATGAACTACAGGGAAATACTTGCACCAAACTCACGGTTATTGTAAATATTCTTCACAATACATGTGATACATCTACACTTTATGCTAACTCTCTTTACAAAGAATGGAAAGTTGATTTTGGTTCAGATTTGAATTGAAGAGCTAAATCACATGTACTAAACAGTGAATTACTTCTTCAAATGTGTCTTGTTTACTTGCCCAGAGCCTATGCAAAATCAATTCCCTGAACGGTTTTCAATTGACTGTCTCTCGGGTCCAAAGTACTCTGGGAATAAAGCTGGCCCACTAAACATTTCTTTCCTTAGCCAGCTGGCATGCTGTTAGTTTTATCAGTAGAGAATGGAGAACAGATTTTGCAGAAAGAAAGAGCTTTTCTTCCTGGTCTGAGGTATTCCTCTTGGCAGGCTCCAGTGTGTCCCCAGTGTCTGGCTCTGGCAGAGCGGGGGCTTTCTTCAGTGCCTGGTACTGCAACTTCTTCTGCTCAAGGTTCCTCCAGGTACCTTGAGATCATCAGGCCAGGGCCAAGAGTCTCACCTGGTAGCCACTACGGGTGGTTTTGTAGATGAGTGGCTCCCGTGAGACACTCTCCATAAACATGCACTTGGCACAGTAGAGGGCATATTTCTGGCAAGTTCCACCAGTGTGGCTCCTCAGCTACTTCTCTATCACTGAGCTATATACCCTCTCTTGCAAATTATGGCTTCCAGTGCTGGTGGAGAGATGAGGTATTTACTTGTATACCCTGTCTTAAGCAGAGCTGATAGCCGTTGCCCTTGACATTTCTTTGTTTTAGAGTTCTTACTTCCGGGGCATCAGGGAGGCTCAGTTGGCTGAGCATCCGACTTCGGCTCAGGTTGTGATCTTGCAGCTCATGGGCTCAAGCCCTATGTGGGGCTCACTGCTGTCAGTGCAGAGCCTACTTTGAATCCGGTGTGCTCCTCCCTCTGCTCCTCCCTCACTTGAGCTCTCTCTCTCTCTCTCTTTCAAAAATAAATTTTAAAGCTTGGAGTTCTTTTC
Source organism: Crocuta crocuta (assembly GCF_008692635.1). Classification (NCBI taxonomy): domain Eukaryota; kingdom Metazoa; phylum Chordata; class Mammalia; order Carnivora; family Hyaenidae; genus Crocuta; species Crocuta crocuta. The sequence continues at coordinate 7,441,978 of NW_027529441.1, read as the reverse complement.
ACTTCTTACCAGACAATTTCTCATTACTCCAATTCCCTCTTATAGTTAAGTTCTTTATACTAACTTCTCCTGCTCAATGGCTAGTTTCTGTCTTCTCATTGGACCCTGCTCATCTTTCTGAATTCAGCTCAAAGGGTCCATCCTCAAGAAAGTCCTCTGACACTCAATCATGGAAGAATTTAGATTTTCCTCTGTTAGCAGATCTCAATGTACCATATATTTTTTCTTTGTAGAACTTACCACAGTTATAATTTTACACATTTCTGTAATCCTGAGTAATATAAACCTCTGATACTTAGTCTCAAACTTCTATGAAGGAGGAACAGTATCTCTGTATCTTTTCATCAATATATCCCTAGATCCAACACCATGTCTGGTAGCAGAGACTCTGTAAATATTATTAGAAAATCCAATTAACCCTTTCACCGTGGTTCAGGTTAAACCCATAAAAGAAAAACTGACCAACTCTATTTCATCCAAATTTTGTTTTAATTTCTTTATGAATGGTCCTATGAGGATTAGGTTCTTCCCCCTCAGAAAACAAGACACAGGCCTTCATTTAGGCAAGAAACATACCCATAACCTTCAAAAGTTTCCTTTTGAAGTTTGAAGAAAAGTTTCCTTTTGAAGAAAAGTATCTCTTTTCTGTCTTTCCTTCCTTCCTTCCTTCCTTCCTTCCTTCCTTCCTTCCTTCCTTCCTTCCTTCCTTCCTTCCTTCCTTTCTTTCTCTTCTTTTGTTGCCTCTAGATGTCCAATTGCTTCAGTATCATTTGTTAAGAAGGCTAGTCTCCTCCATTAGATGCTGTTTCTACCCTTATAAAAATAATTTGGGCATATTTGTGTGGGTCTATTTGTGCGTTCCCTATTCTGTTATATTAATCTATGCATCTATATATCTATCCTTCCATCTGCCATACTGTCTTGATTACTGTAGCCATCTAGTAAGACGTAATACCAGATCGAGTTATTTCTCCTACTTTATTTTTCTTTTTCAAGATTGCTTTAGGTTTTCTTGGGCTTATACATTTCCATATAAATTTTAGAACAAGCCTATATGTCTACAGAAAACCTTGCTGGGATTTTGATAGGAATTTGATTAAACCTATTAGTCAATTTGTTGTGAATTGACATATTTACTCTGTTGAGTCTCCCAAAATATACACAGTTTGTTTCTCCTCTTATCAGGACCTCGTTGATATCTTTTATCAGAGTGTCATAGTTTACAGCATGCAGTTCCTATATGTCTTGTTAGATTTGTGTATAAGTATTTTCTTTTCTTCAGGGCAATCGTAGATCATTGGCGTTTTTCTTCTTTAACCTGTTGGTAAGATGGATTACCGTCATTTATTTTCCAAGCTTCAATCAGTCTTCTGTATATGCCACTGGTCTTGACATATAATCATTTTATTTATTATTAGATTGAATTTGATAATATTATGTTGACTTACATGAATAAACTCATGAAAGATAATGAGTATTCCTTTGGTGTTGTCTTTGTCTGGTTTATGAATCAGGACAAAACTGGCCCCAAAACAAGTGATGGAAGTGTTCTCTCACCTATTTTCTGGAAGACGTGTGAAGTTGGTGCCAATTCTCTTAAGCATTTGATAGAATTCACCAGTGAAACCTTCTGGGCCTGGGGATATTTGGGGAAAATATTTTAAAATAGAAATTAAGTTTCTGTAATGATTATAGACTATTCAAGTTGACAATTTCGTTTTGACTGAGTTGCCTGTTTATTAAGGAATTGGTCTATTTCTTCAAGTTGTTGAATTTATGAGCACAAAGTTGTAGTATTCCTTCATTCTATTTTGTAATCATTTCATGATTCCTAGTGCTAATCTTTTTTCATATTGGATATCAATGATTTGTACCTTGCTTTATTTTTGATAGGCTTAGAAGTTACTTGGTTTGACGCTGCTCCCTACCCTTCAATTCCTTTGTTGAAACCTAATTCTTCAGGTAGTTGATATTAGGAGGTGAGGATTTGGGGAGGTAATTAGGACATGGGGGGACAAATACTTCATAAATGTGATCAGTGCCCTTGTAAAAGAGGTCTGACATACCCTATAGGCCTCAGCCATATGAGAATACAAGTCTGTGACTGAGAAGACAGGCCTCCTGAACTTGGGGTACTCTGATCTTGAGCATCTAGACTCCAGAACCATGAGAAATACATTTATTTTTATTTAAAAGTCACTGACTCTGTGCTATTCTGTTATGGCAGCCGAAATGAAGATAGAGATTTATCAATTTTATTAGCCGCCCCCCCCAAGAACCACTTTTTTGACTGTTTTACCCATTGTTTTCCTACTCTCATATTCAATTAGTTATCATTTCTTTGTTTTTTGCCTAATTTGGTATTATCTTCCTCTTATTTTTTCTACTTTCTTAAGGTAGGAATGTGCTGATTTGAGAAGAGAGAAACTTTTCTAATATAAGTTATTAGCATTAAACATTTTCTTCTCATCACATTTTAGTCACATTCTGGACATTTTTATATCTTGCATTTTCATTTGGTCCTATGTGCTTGTTTTACTTTCTTTTGAGACTGCCTCTTTCACCTATGAATCATTAAAATTGTGTTGTTTAGGAGCACCTGGGTGGCTCAGTCAGTTAAGGATCTCACTTCAGCTCAGGTCATGATCTCAAGGTCCGGGAGTTCAAGCCCCGCATCAGGTTCTGTGCTGACAACTCAGAGCTTGGACCCTGCTTCAGATTCTGTGTCTCCCTCTCTCTCTGCCCCTCCCCTACTCTCACTCTGTCTCTGTCAAATATAAAATAAATACATAAAAAATATTTTGAAAAAAGTATTTGCAAATACCTCAGGTATTTGGAGGTTTTCTTATCTCTCTATTGTTGATTTATATTTTAATTCTTTTGTGGTCAGATTCCGGAGGCCAGCTCCAGGATGTCCAGGGGGTCCCTGAAGGATAGATGGTGTCAGCGAGAGAGAGAGTGAGAGAGCCTTGAGATTCTTTCTGATCACCAGGCAGGCATCTCCGTCCTGTCAGTTTTGGTGTCTTTATTTATAGGTCAAACATTAACATGGCATCAGAAAATGGAATTTTTACAATGGATAGTTCTCTGTGATAAGGTGTTTTTGGGAAATGTACAAAAACAGATTTTACAGAAGTATTCTTGCAGAACTACCCCAATTATAGTGAGGTTGAGTAACTAAGAAGATAACAGGTGTTCACATTTTAATAACACTAAGATTAAGTCATAGATTTGTAGATACTCTTATCCATCCTCATCACAGCTGCCAGGGGAAGGAAAGGTATTTGTGGAATGTAGGCCTTAGGGAAGAGGCTGCTATACTTCATCAGTTAGCAAAGGTATATGTAGTAACTTATGTTCTGCCCTTACCTGTTCCTTCTCTCTAAGTTAGGCTCTTTGTCTCTGGGTAAGACTAGATTTTCCAGTTATATTCTTTATGGCACTGGAGAGCCAACCATACCTTTAAAGAGTTTAGCTCATTTCAAATACATAGAATAGCCTCCTCCAGTGTATTTACCTTTGTGTCTAGTTTTATGATTTCTTGAATAGCTAGAGCATGAGAGATATTTTTGGTTAGTTGATTTACATGTTGAGCTGTATGAGCCTGTTAGACTAACGCCACTGTAGAAACAAAATTGTACACATTAAGGTCATTCTTTTGAGTAAGAGTCATTAGCCTGTTCATAGCTCAAGGGAAAGTATGGAGGGAAACAGGACCTGCTGGAGACACGATGTCTGTTCTCATAATCGAAAGAAGTTCCCACAATATGTTCCTTTACAAGGTGCAATCATCATACCAGGGCCAGAATAAGGGGACAAGTCACTCCAGATATTGATCAACAAGGTACTTTAGGGGTCAGTGCTCAAGCAGAAATAATTGAGTGGGGGTGGATACTGGTCATCATCTGCTTAGCAAGAGACTGTGCAAACTTGCTTTAACCTCACCAGGAGTTTTCTCGAATAGTGGGCTCAGAATGGCTCCCAACAGTCAGAGAACATAATCTGTACAATTTCAATTTTACTAAATATTGCAAGGTTTGTTTTATGGACATGGTCTATCTTAGAAAATGTTCCATATGATCATGAAAAGATGTACACTCTGCTACTGGCTATTGTTGGCTCAAATCTTCTTTATATGACAATTAGATCCTATTGGCGGATCATGCTATTTTTCTATGTCCTCTCTGATTTCTGTCTACTAATCCTATCAGCTGCTTATAAAGATATGTTGAAGATCTCAACTATTTTTGGATTTCCCTCCCTCTCCTTTGAATGCTATGAGTTTTGTTATTTTGTATTTTCAAGTTCTGTTTAGTGGGTACACACTTAGGATGGTTATGTTTTCCTATTAGCAGTATCTCTAGGTAAAGAAGGGAGTCTGATACCATGGGGACAAAGAGGCTACCTAGGCCAGAATGTTCATAGAGACAAGATTTCCCCTCTCAGGGCTACCAGGTCACCAAGATGCCTCTTAGTGTGTGTATGTGCACACGTGTGTGTATTTAGGGGGAGGAAGGACCCATCTCAGCTCTAGCTACTAATGAGATCACTTCCTCTAGCTGTTTTTTATCATCAGCTGGGATCATTGTCAATCCTTGCTGCTGCTGCTGCTGCTGCTGGCGATGATGATAGAAGGGACTCTTGTGCAGTATAACAGAATGAGCCTGTCTGGGCTGCCTGTGGTTGCCAAGTTGGGAAGGGGAAAATATGTGCCCTAGGTGGCCTTCTGTTGGGTGAGAGTCAAAAGACCCACTACAACTGTCTTGGTCCTCCAGTCCGGGAACCCCTAATCTTTGTTTATCTTTCAGAGTTTTATTTTTGTTGCTCTGACAATATTTCCAGTGTTTATAGGTTGTAGTTAATGGGGAGAATCAGGGAGAAACAGACCTAAGCCATCTTACCTAGACCAGAAATTACTTCTTTTAAATTAAAACAAGCTTCCTCCAAGGGCTACAACTGTTAGTAATATCCTTAATTGAAAATAATCTTTATATTACACATTAATGTTAAGAATACATAAAAGAATACTTAAAATGATAACTTATTATCATAATTATGGTTTTGTTACAATCATTGCTACATTATTTTATCATCATCATTATTATATTATCAACAGTGTCTGAAATAATCAGAGTTCTAGACCTTTCAACATAATGTGATTATAAAACATTAGTATTTTGTTTAGGTACATAATAAGACTCTAATTTGATGGTAAAACACTAGGGAAACTGAGCATCATTTAAAACTCACTTTACTGTCTTTAACCCATATAAAAAGTAGCAGTATTAATTAAATTATAATACTTAAAGTTTCTAAAAGTTTGAAAGATTTTTGACAAATTAGAGGAAATGTGCTCTGAAAAATGATTAAGAAAAAGTAATATTACAATATTACTTTGATTTACCTAATTAAATAGAACTGAATAATGAGCAAAAACTGTTCTTCAAATCTTGAGTTGAAGTTAATGGTATTCATATACATCTTCACTGAAGAAATCTTTGTTGTAAATAGTGAAAATTGTATAAAATTTGAGAAGTTTCTCTCTGTGATCAAGAAGATCACATTGACTAAGATTAAGATCAAAAAGATCTTAGTCAACGTAAATAAGTTAAAAATGGTCCAAGAGCTGGGACACCTAGGTGGCTCAGTCAGTTAAGTGTTCAACTCTTGATTTCATCTTAGGCCATTACCTCACAGTTCATTAGTTCAAGCCCCGAGACTGACAGTCTGCACTGTCAGTGCACAGCCTGTTTGGGATTCTTTCTTTCCTTCTCTCTCTGCCCCATCCCTGCTTGTGCTCTAAACTCTCTCTCTCTCTCTCCTTCTCCCTCTCCCCCCACTCTCTTTCTCTCTCTTTCAAAATAAATAAACATTTAAAAATAATAAAATTAAAAAAAAATATGGAGGACTATAAAAAATATTCACTCTTATAACACTATTATTGATTTGCAGGATGTCTAATATCTTTGATCCACTGCTCTCAATAAGGCTGGTAGCTCAGCACTCTAATTGTTATGATAAATAAATACATTTCCAATAATTTCCGGAAGACCAGTGATGAATAAAGGAATAGATCTTCTAAGGAGTATTTTATTTTATTTTATTTTATTTTTAAAGCTATAAATAAACCNAGTAGGCTTCTGGTGGAGTCTGTCGGGTTTTCGATGTAGAGTATCATGTCATCTGCGAAGAGTGAAAGTTTGACTTCCTCTTTGCCAATTCTGATGCTAAGGAGTATTTTAAAGTGTAGGTTTTTATTATTATTTTGATTTTGTGAGAGTAACAAATCATGGCATGTTTGCCATTGAAAGGTGGTTTGTTATAAGTTTCTAAGAGAAGAGGCCACTCCACACTGCAGAAGGCAATTCAGGAAAACACCAGGGTCAGTCATGGCAGCATGAAGGAATCAGAGGCACCATGAAGAAAATGTAAGCAAAAGTTTCCATTGTGGTTTCTATGGCAAGAAATGGATGGACAAGAGTATGCAATTTAGGAATGATTAGCTTAAAGCATTTCAGTGGACTCTGGAATATGGGTTCTTCTGCACTGGATACCCTGCCCTAAGGTTATTAGGGTGGAGGAATATTGGCCAGAAATATAAGAGTTTGATGGAGGAGGTGAGAGTAGGGCTATGGGCTCTGAATTGTTTAGCTTTTACTTGAAAGGTATATTCTCTGGTCAGTCCTTTACTATTTTTGGCTAGCCCTGGAAGGGACAGTCTCCTTAGAATCAGTAAGACCCCAGATATCAAAATATTAGAATAAAAAGACATGCTAGCACAAAAGAACAGCAAACAAAACCAAGAAAAATTGGACTTCTGGAAGCCAAAGTCATTTATTTCAAGAAAGAGGAAGAGGTCAATGCTGTTAGATGCTGTTTCAGGTCAGATATGATTAGGACTGATATAGTTGTAATAAATTTACCAAATAGGCAGACAAATTTTGATCTCATAAGATCAGTATGAGAAGAATCATGGAGAACATGTCTGATTCCTGAGGACTAGCAAATGAGGAGTAATACAGAAAGCATGGGCTCTTTCAACTTGAGAATTCTAGCTGTGTCAGCAAGGGGAAAAACCATTAGCCAGAAGGACATGCCATATCTAAGAAAGGGTTTTCTAATTTGTTAATTACATTTTTATTTAAGTTTTTAGGAGACAAAGAAGTATGCATGTATAAAAGCTTAAAAGAAGGAAAATACTTGTAGAGAGTGATTGGTTAAATACACATAGAGGAAATAATTGATTTCCCCCTGAAAATGTGGGAAGGAAGGAATGAAGAGCACAGAGTGAAAAATTAACTTCCTACAGCTCAAGGGGGAAATGATTCTTTCTAATAAGAAGGAAGAAAGATCAAATGAGGGTCCATATAAATTTGTAACTTTGAGAACAGGATGCTGAGGGAAGCGTTCTTTGATGATTTCTGTTTCATTCCTATGTTTTTCTCAAATGTAGATGAGCTCATCTGATAAGAATAAGAGAAGAAAGGATTTGAAATTGAAGAATTCAGAAAGTTGGAAATAGCTGTGGGGAGATTTGGAGAGAAAGCCAATTAGAGAATAAATCCTTAAAAGGGTGAGGTGGAGGATTATCTAAAATGTGCAGTGGATATATTTAGAATTCTTTGTAAGCTTTTTCTGCCTCGTAAGTGATAAAAATAAGTGTACTGAGAACATATGGTTCTAAAGGAAACAGTGCATAAGAGTTTCTCATGATAACTTTGTGGAAGAGATTAAATAGTTCTGCAGGAATGGGTGTGGGTAATGAAGAATATAGGATAGAGCTGAAAGGCATTTTTCTCAGGATATATCTTAAAAGCTGACAAAATATGTAACCATTCATATCAAACTCAAGAGGTTAAAAATTTCTTTGAAACTGCACATCATATATCTAAGCTTATGATTATTCAGTTATACAGATTGGTTCTTTTATCTGGTTGTACCTTTCATGGAGAGTTGTCTTCATGGTACTCTTAAAAATAAAAGGAAAATGGACATCCAAACCAAATTTGCAGTATCAAATCATGGCAAGTTTGATGAATTCTGCAAAACAAACAAACAAACAAACAAACAAAAAAGACCACAACTGACCAAAGCGTTGTGTCATGTGTGCAAAAGGCTTAGTTTTACATAAAATTTAACAAACACTCAGAATCACTATCTTTCATTCTCATCACTAAGACTTTCCCTTCCCAGATGTCCCTTTCCCACATGAGGGAGGGAATGGAAAAAAAAAAAAAACAGGCAAGCAGTAGTACAGGGTTTTTGTAAAAAGAAGAAATAAAAACTAACAACAACAGATGCTCTTTCAATGGTCATGATCACTTGTCTATGAGAAGCCAATAACTAAAATGTAAATCTTTACTCGTTCCCAAGTAGAGTTTAGGAATTTCTAGCTGTTACAAATCGAGTTCAAAAACTATTTAGACACCAGCTTGGTGCTGTGGAGACACTAAGATGACAAGCCCCAGAGTGGTTAATTATTAAGTTCTGGATACAGGAAAGTATATATAACACATGATGACTGTTATAATTCAGCCTTGTAACATAGTGATTTGAAACATGAACTGTGTGCCTTAGTGTAAATTATACTTCCTAAGTCTCAAGTTTTCTTTCCTATAAAACAAGCAGGATAACCCTTACTTTACCATGTAGAGCAACAATAAATGAAGTTAAGTGTTAAGGAAATTATTACCATGCTCATCGCATGTGAAATATTAATAAAAAAGAAACTGAAGCAACATACAGTTGAAGTGTTTAAGACATTAATTCAGACTAAAGGCAGTGGGCTACAGAAAGAAAGGATGTCTCCTTCTCTCACTCCCACTCTCAACTAAGTACAAAATCTGAGTTGCTTCCAATCAAAAAACTTCCATAAAAAATCAATTTGAAAGTTGGTGTCAGCATCACCACATTGAAAAATAAATTCCCTGATGGCAGGCCAAACCCCTGAGAGAGGATTTCCATTCTGGAGATACATATATTAGATTTTGCTATCAGAAAATCCCCCCCCCCACCTCCAAACATCTAAATTACATCAGCTATAATCTGATTTCTCTGAATTTACTTTAACAACAACAAAAAACTGTATTTCCATCTTCAGTGCTTATATCACTACCATGACAAATACCAATAGAAAAAAATAATAGTCTCTTGGATTTAGCCTCAAACTTATAACACATCTCTTTGGGTTCATGACCTAATATGAAACTTGTGAATATAAATTCACCTGCAAATACATCCATCATCTCAACAAAGCATCCTTTCCAAATGAAGCTGCCCAGGTTGAAAACACAAAATAAAAAGAAATATTTAGCCTCAACTATTCCCTTCTCAACTCTCCTGAATATATCTTGAGCAACAATATGCACACAATGTATTAGCACTTGTGTAAAAACTAAGCACCAATTTGCAATGAGCCAGAATGTCTCCTTGATATGAACCTATTTTCTTAGTTTTGAGTAAAACATGCACATTTTCTGGGTGTAATGGGTCAAAATATGAAATATGGATGATTAGTACATACTAAGTATTTTCATGGTCCTAGGGGCACCTGGATGGCTTAGTCGGTTAAGTGTCCAACTCTTGATTTTGGCCCAGGTCATAAGCTCACAGTTTGTGAGGCTGTGTGTGCTGACAGTGGGAAGCCTACCTGGGATTCTCTCTCTCTCTCTCTCTGACCCTTCCCCCTCCCCACACACAAAATAAATAAATAAATAATTTTTAAAAATCATTTTTATTCACTATTCTAATTAGTATTCTAATCATTATTCTAAAGACCACTTTGTCCAGGTAAGCATCATTATCACCACTTTACTGTTGAGGAAATTCATCCAATGTCAAACTGTCCTCAATGAAATAGCTAGATCCTAGTCTGACTCTAAACCTTAGGCTTTCACTTCACCATGATATCTCTTACAATTAGAGAAAATAAGAAACCTTTGTTTCAATATTTCTTTATCGGGCTTTAAGAAATACAGTTAAGTGAATATGAAAAAGAAGAAGAAAGGGCCATCTAGGTGGCTCAGTTGTTTAAGCCTCTGACTCTTGATTTTGGTTCAGGTCATGATCTCAAGGTTCATGAGATTGAGCGCTGTGGCAGGCTCTGCACTGAGGGCACAGAGCCTGCTTAAGATTCTCTCTCTCCTTCTCTCTCTGCCTTCCCCTCGCTGTCTCTCTCTCTCTTTCTCTCTCAAAATAAATAAATAAATATTTTTAAAAAGAAGAAGAAAAATAAAGCAGTCACTCCACCCTCAAACTACACTCTCATGTAATGCTTTGTCATTTAACAGGACAAAAGGCCTCTTATCGGAATGAGAGACAAAAGTCTTGCAACTAGTGATACAAAAATGACTGTATAAAGTGGAGGCAGAAATGTCAATGTGTGTTATTTAATAAAATTAGCAAGCTGCATAAGAACATGTGGTAATAATCTAACATGCAAAATGTCTTATATAGGTGCTTATAAACACATAGGAACATTTGAAAAGTAGACACCAAAATTTAACTACACTCTAAGGAACAAAATTTGAATTTTCTGTTTTAATCTCATACATTTTGGATATAGCTGACTCATTTATGCAATGGACATATACACATTATCATAATCAGTGCCAGAAAACTTTTTATACTGTATACTATGTTGATTTTAATCTCAAGAGGATTTCATGAAGTATCTATTATCATCTCAGTTTTGTGATTCTGAAAATGATTATTGGATTTAAACTAAAATTTAAATGGATGTTTTGGTCCTTTTGAGCAAGGATTCTGGTGGTTACAAGGACAGAATAGATATCCACTGAAGACGCATATAATGGAGATAGAACCATAGAGGATCATAGGAAGCACTGAAAACAATGGTAACCAACTCGTTTCAGATAAGCAAGGAAAAGACAAATTATTCATTAAATTGTATTAGAACGATTGGAAAGTTATTTGGAAAAAAGTCACATCCATCTAAATTTTGTACAAAAATAATTTCAGATTGACATATGATTTAAGCACAGAAAAAAAGGAATCCTTAAAATGCAAGAAGAAAGCACAGGAAATTTGTTATTACTTTATCAGAGTGGAGAACTTTTAAAAAATATAAAGCAAATAAAACCTGCAAAAGAAAAGACTACATTAAAAACAGTAACAATCCTTGCCATAAATATCACTACAAAGGTAAAAGGCATAGAACAAACTGGTAAAAACCTTTGCAATTAAGATCACAAAGAGGTGCCAATTATTTAAAACATTTCTAAAAGTCTTTGTATTTGGATCCCTGGGTGGCTCAGTCGGTTAAGCGTCTAACTCTTGATCTAGTCCCAGGTTATGATCTCATGGTTTGTGAGACTGAGCCCTGAGTCTGGTTCAGCACTGACAGAGCAAAACCTGCTTCGGATTCTCTCTCCCTCTCTCTCTGCCACTCCTGCACTTGCTCACCTGCACGCTCCCGCTCCCTCTCTCTCAGAATAAGTAAATAAACATTAAAACAAAATAAAGTCTCTGTATCAATAAGAACCAAAATCTTAACAGAATATACACAAAGTATACAAATATACAGTTCATAGAAAGGAAAATATGAATTGCTTATAAGCATGTGTAAAATTCCTTAAACCTGTTTCATATGGAATCTACCATAAAGTGCTATTATTTAGCTCTTACATGACAAAATCAGAAACCATTTGATGATGTACTGTATTATTGACCAGAGACGAGGCATAGGGATGTGGGAAAGTAGAAATTTCCATATATTTCTAATAGTAACATCAATTGTTTCACCCACTGTGAGAACCAATTTGGCAATATTCACTTATGAATTTAATATAATATACCCTCATCTGTATCATGAAAAATATTATTTTGTCATTATTTTAATAGCACTTCCCATCATGATTGTTGGCATAGATGAGATACCATATCTACCATTTCCCTGAATCTCTGATCTCATCATTTACACTCCTCAGAGAATATTGGAAAACTGCTATATTGGAATCAGAAAACTTCTGAGTTTCTATTTTTCATCTTCAAATTTAGGAAATTATATTTCTTCACCTGACTGCTATATTAACTAAAGTACATGAAGTTGCTTGACATTCAATTTACCCAAAATCTACCCATTAATTCATTTGTTTTATCATTCATTCATTAACCTAAACATTTCCAACATGAAAAACTGGTTAATAGTCATTGTCAGTTGTTCCAAAAAGGAATTATCAGTATACTAAAAATAAGACTTGGATATAAAATCGTAAATAGCCGTCTTATATTTATTAATTTATGATTGTACTATACTTTCCAAAGTTTAGCATGCAATATTTTAGAGCTTCTGCACTGATTATACTAATCATTGTTCCTATCAGATGATAAAACAACATTTCCTAATTTTTATTATCAAAAAAACTGCTAGAGAATTTAGTATTTTTGAGAATGTGACTTTGACAGTGGCATTCCAAGAAACTATAAGACAAGCTTGTACACTCACAACATCCATCAGTATAGAGTGAAGAGAAGCTAAAACAAGAAACCCAGCAATAATTGCTAGGAAATACGTTTCCCTTGACCACATTGATAGGCAGATGGGAAATAAAAAGAAAAGTTAAAACCTGAAGTCTTTGAGACAGAGTGAGCCACTAACAGCTTGGTAAACAATAATCTATCTAGGAGATACTTTCGATTCCAGATGAGCTGGAATCGAATCTAGATGAGCTAGCTCATTTGGACCTAACTTCTTGCTGAGGAAAAAAAAAATTATATAAAAATATTAGGGCTATCTGATTAAAAGCAACAGGTAGACAAGTTCATGGAAAATTGTTTGTCCCCGATGTCTCTGTCCCAGGCACAGAGAACGAAATCTGGTTTTCAGAATCTCATGGAGTTAGAGGGAGATATTGAATTTAAAGTCTGGTGGAGGGGGACAAATCTAGTAATCTTTGTAAAGAAAATACCAAAGGTATTTTTACAGAAAAGGAAAACAATCTTTAAAGATCAGAGATTTAAGAAAGAAAGAAAAATATGCAAAGAGCCAATGTGTGAATATATATATGACCATTGAGTTCAAAGTTTATGTGACTGTTAATCTCAGGGTCATGAGGTCAAGCCCCATGTTGGGTGTGGAGTCTACTTAAAAAAATTTTGGGTGTGCCTGGGTTGCTCAGTTAAGCTTTAGACTCCTGATCTCAGCTCAGGTCTTGATTAAGGTCATGAGTTCAAGTCCTATGTTGGGCTCCACACTGGGTGTGGATTCCTTAAAAACAAACAAACAAACAAATATTTTAAAAAGTTTATGTGTAATTAAGTTACCTGAATATAATATAATATATCAAAATAAACTTAAACTGGTTGATGTTTCCTTCACTTTCAAATCAACAATTATTATCAACAATAAAAATGGGAATTTATCTCAGGTACTTCAGTCTTTATAAAATATAAAATAATAAAATACAGTAGAAAGCTGGAGCATTCGGCAGAGTTCATCTCTTCTCTTCCTCTCCTACCTCCGGGACAAGACCCAAGCTGCACATTTTCTCTATCTGTGCTGAGCTGTGACACCTACAGAAATTTTTGNCCTCGCGCCACCTGGTCCCGGGGGGCTGAGCGCACAGACTGCTGCTTTGTGTGGGCTCCTGACGGCTGGATTTCAGAGCAGCGGCGCGCCTGCTGCCACTGTAGCTCCCGGGCGGCTGGGGCCCCTGAAAGAGCCGCGTGCGGACACCGGGCGTCTACGCTCCTGGCGGGCTGGGGCTCTAGAGGGAAGGCAAAGAGCTAAAAACTGGGAAATTAGCCTGTGAGTTCGTGTTTAGGGTGACGAGCCATAGAGGGACCTCGTTTTCCTCACTCCAGCGGGCTCGGGCTCAGAGCACCCGGCAGGCAAGCCCCC
>NW_027529441.1:7398021-7427744 GCF_008692635.1 Crocuta crocuta | reverse complement strand
CAAAAGGAAATCAAAGGCATCAGAATTGGCAAAGAGGAAGTCAAACTTTCACTCTTCGCAGATGACATGATACTCTACATCGAAAACCCGACAGACTCCACCAGAAGCCTACTAGCACTGATCCAAGAATTCAGCCAAGTTGCAGGGTACAAAATCAACGTACAGAAATGGGTTGCATTTTTATACACCAACAATGAAGCAACAGAAAGAGAAATCAAGAAACTGATCCGATTCACAATTGCACAAAAAATCATAATATACCTAGGAATAAACCTTNAGGGCACTTGTGGGGATGAGCACTGAGTGTTATGTGGAAACTAATTTGACATTAAACTATTTGTAAAAAAAAATAAAATACATAAAACAGTTAAACTAAAATATTAAGCAATATTAATAGTAAAATAATAATAATAATATATAATTTTACTTTATGCCAATATGTGAAAAAATTAGGCAAATGGACAAATTCTTACAAAATAAAAATTGCCAAAATGTAAGAAAAAAAATCTTATCATTTTAAGAATTATTATATAAGTTCAAAGTGTAATAAAATACTTTTCACCAAGGAGATACTAGCTGTAGTTTACTTTATAAGTGAACTCTACAGATATATAGTTAACTTTATATGTGAACTCTACAGAAGACATTAAAGGCAATTTCAAATGGTTAATCTTATAAGAGTTGTTATATAAACTATATAAAAAAGGAGGGTACTCCACAACTGGTTTTATGATATCAGCATCTTATGGGACTAAAACATGATAAAAATTGGCAAGAAAGAAAAGTCATACACTATTTTTACCAGAAATTCCAACCAAAATATTGGCAAACTAATTCAGCATTATGTAAAAATACATCACAGCCACGCTGGATTTATTACGGGAATATAGGATATACTTAATACTTGAGAATGAATCATTTTAAATCATAAACTTACTGGAAAAGATGATACTAATCTCAAAGGATGCAGAAAAGTGTAGATAACGGAATACCTATTAATCAAACATGATGATGATAAACACTTGGCAAACTAGACATTAAGGAAACTTCCTTGATAGAATAAAAGGTATTTTTTATACACTTATTTAATGGCAAAATAAAATTTTTCTGCTAGGAATAGAAATGAAACAAAGGTGCTTGTTATGATCACTTCAAAGTAGTTCTAGAAATTAGGAGAACAAAAATCAAAAGACTTGAAGTAATAAAAATGTCATTACTCTCAGAAAAGAGTTTGAATAATTGTGAAACACATTGTTAGAAATCTTAAGTGAAAATGAGAATTGAGCTAGACAAGGATTCATGTGGGAAACAAACTTGTATACATTAGCAATATAGAGTTATAAAATTTTTAAAATACACACTTCAGGAAGTGCAATAATATAGAAAATAATAATGAAACAATTAAACAATATGATGCAAGACTACTAGACAGGAAACTATGAACTATTATTAAAAGATATTATAAAGAATTAAGTCAAATATGAAAGAAATCTTGGAAATCAGTAAGGATCTAATAGTCCTCAAGCTGGAAACAGCACCCCAGTCTATAAACACGCGCACACACATACACACACACAGAGAATTTGACTTTTGAAAATGTATACTGGAGCCATGCATCTTAAACTCTAATTTGCATATGGAACTTCTGGGGAAATTCTTATAAGGAATATTTTAATTCAGCAGGTCTGAGGTGGAGTCTAAGATTTTCCTTTTCTTTTTTATTTATTTATTAATTTTTTTTTTAATGTTTATTCAGCTTTGAGAGACAGAGACAGAACATGAGCGGTGAAGGGGCAGAGAGAGACACACACACACAGAATCCAAAGCAGGCTCCAGGCTCTGAGCTGTTAATACAGTGCCCGATGCAGAGTTCAAGCTCACGAACCATGAGATCATGAACTGAGTCGAAGTTGCTTAACCGACTGAGCCACCCAGGCACCCCAAGATTTTGCTTTTCTAGAAAAGTTCCCTGTGTTATCCTACTTCTGATTTGATGGCCACCCTTTGCATATCAAGTTATAGAATTTATATTATCATAATTGTTGGGGGACCACTGGCATTTGGTGGACAGGAGACAGGAGTACTGATCCTTGTACCATGTGTGGGGTCACGACCAACCAATGAAGAATGGTGCCATTCAAAACAGTGATAGTGCACCAGATGAGACACTTATAGACTGGCAATCTCAACTGAAAGATGAAAGAGCTGATATTCAGTAATGTTAAGTGATTTATACAAGGTCACACACCGAGTCAATTGCTCATGCCAAGATCAGAACCTAGAGCTCTGGCTTTGCACACTAGTCATTATTTCTTAGAAGAAAAATTGTATCAGACACATTAAAAACAACAAGGAAGACTATTCAACACAATTGCAGTAGGAGTTAAGACTTACAAGAGGGGAGGTAGACTGAACTCAATGCTGCTGAAACAAAAGTTCAGAAGATTTTTAAACACTGTGGTGGGGTAATGGAAAAGTACCAGAAAATTCAATTAGTGGGAGTTTGGTCAGAGCAATGACATAATTTGTGTTTGCTAATTGTGACTTATTGAGTTAGGCTCCTTCCCTCCCAAAAACAGACTAGGAGATAAAGACCTTATCTTTCTTGATTATGTATCAAAGGATGGCTGTCAGGTCCTTGAAAAAGAAAGTCCTGGGTTGTAGAAGACATACCTGGAAAGATCAGAGAAAGAAATAACAACTGCAACTTTTCTATAGTAAACGCACTAAGCCAAGGATCGTTAGCCACCCCCACCCCACCCTCACCCCTATATATGTAAAAAGTCCATCAACATTTATTCAAGCCAAGGGGAGCATTATGACTATCTTATTAAGTACCTCCATTCAAAAAACTGACTTCTTCTCCTTTCCTTTCTCCCCTTCCTTCCTTCTTTCCTCCCTCCCTTCCTTCCTCTCTTCTTTCCTTCCTTTCACTTCCTCTGTCTCTTGTTTCTTTTCTTACTTTTCCTCTTTTTAAATTCCATCTTTGATTCCTTTTTTTTCTTTCTTTCCTTCCTCTCTTGAAGTTCAAATTTACACACACGTATACACACTTTCCTTCACTTAGAAAAGATAAGAAATGCCATTCACCTGCTAAGAAAAAGAGATGTCATTTAGTATCAAAAGACAGGTATTGGTGTGTATGACACTCAAAGGCAATTTTGCAATTTCAGTAAGTGAAATGCAGGAGATCATCTGAAATCTAGATCAGAGCCCTATACTTCACTTCTCCCAACTTTTCCTCCTTCTGACAGGTTTCTCTCTCTCACCACCCTGCCAAATTCTGTTGCTTATTCCTCAGAATGCATGATACAACATCTGTGGTGGCTTCCACAGAGATTTATTTAGCCAGATTTTCATTAAAATAGCAACTGAATTGACTCAATAAAATCTTGCTTATCTTAATAAAGCTCTTTAGAGCTTTGCAAATTTGCATTTAATACTCTTTAGTGTCATTACAGCATTAATAATCTGTGCCTAAAGAGCAATAAAAAAAACTTTATACTTTCTATTTAATAGAGGTAGCTTCATAACCCTCCATTTTCATGCAACTTGGGCTTTTAAAGTACCAGCAGAAGCTAAAGGGAGAATATTCATATGCAAAATGTGGTCAAGTCTCAATGGAATGGCTTACCTAGGCTGAATGAATTTGAGACTTCTAAGATATTGGCTTCTCCATATTACTCTGTCCAGGAAAATAACCCACATCTATTTTCTCAACTCTGTAACATGTACCTTCAACATCTCCTTAAGAAATTGCTTTTAATTTCCCTGAAATCTTCTCATTGCTAATGAGAACGAGATAGGAATAGAGCAATGGGAGGTGGAGATGGCATGTAAGTGAATGAGATTATACCCAGACTGGTGCTTTTAGATAGTCAGAGCCATGAGCTTAAAAGAATTTCCAGTGGAAATAAGCTGGTGCCTAACTTCCACCTCTTTACATCTAATTTCTCCTGGTGGATTCTACGTGAATTTGTAGACTAAGTGAGAAGAAAAGAGATAAAGATAAATATTTCCAATCCAGATTTCAAATAACCACAATGGGTTTCCCATTTCCCAAATCAAACATTGTGTAGTGGATTAGATGTACAAGGCCGACCAAACGTGCGTTCAAGAAAGCCTCAGATGTGAATGGTCTTCTACAGATGTGCTATAGTGCAACCAAAACACAATCCCAGGAATTATCTGTGACTTTTCTGGCCCTACAACACGATGTAGTGGAAGAGTAGTTCACATCTTCTATAGCTCATGATCCATCCAGATGAAAATCAAGATGTGTACAGAGGCAGAAGGAGAAGCAGAGATCACAAATGACAAGTTGCTCAGACTTCTGCCTTTTTCCAGGGCGTGTGTGCTGCAGTGGTAGTGTTTTTAAGTCTCCCCAGGGCTTCTTTAAATAGTCAGTGTCTTAGATTTCCTATGAGCTTTAGGCTGATTTTTCCAGTTAAAAAATTCCAGTTAAAAGAATTTTTCCAGTTAATGAAAACAGAGACAAACCTTTCTAGTTTCTTCCTACCTACAGAATACTATTTCTGGCAAATCTGCCAGAATTTTCTCTCAGTAAAACAGAAGAGACATTAGGAAAACAAACAAACAAGAAACAAGAAACTCCGAAAACAAAAATCAGAATATAAATACATCAAAATCAGAGCAAGGCAATTAAAAAATATGCTTTTACATTGAAGAAAAAAGGCCAGTGGAGATGTGCACTGAAAAGGTGTGACTTGGGTGAGAAAAATCTCCAAGTTAAGCAAGAACGAGAGTGAACAACACACGTGTATGGATTGACCACAAAAGAACAAAGGCTCAAGTCCCCATGCAGGGGTGAGGTCCCTGTCAGAGGAAAGATAGCCTCTGGTGATCCACAGAGCAGTGAAGAAAAATCCGCCATTTAGGCAAAGAGCAGCAAGGGTCTGGGTTGAAAATCAAAGTAATAAGTAACAAGATATTTAAAAATAGTCTTCCTAAGTAACTTCTCTGAAAAGGAGGGTTCTGAAAAGCTTAAAAGAAGATTTAATATCTCTTAGGGCAATTCCCTTACTTAATTTATCAATTAATTTAGATACAATTTCATGGAAATTAAACATCATTTGTAAATTGTAACATTTATTTGTGTTATTGATCTTTGCACTATTAAAACACTTACAGTATAATGTTTGTTTGGCACGATTAATATTTCTCGTGATGGTTGAAAAAAACCCCCTCCAAAATATATGCCTACCAAGAATTTGGAATTGTCATGGGCCAAGAAATGCTGTGTAAATCCCATTTTCTTTCTTTTTTTAAACTGAATTATAGCTGACATATAGTAGTATATAAGTTTCAGGTATGCCACATAATGATTTGACAATTCTGTACCTTACACTATGTTCATCAAGGTAAATGTAGTTACCATCTGTTATCATATAAACTTATTAGAAGGTGATTGATTATATTCCCTACCCTGTATGTTTCATCCCAGTGACTTAGTTATTTTATGACTGGAAGTTTGAACTTCTTAATCCCCTTCATCTCTTTCACCTATACTTACACCCATATCTCCTCTGGCAACTGCCAGTTTTTTTTTTTTTCTATATTTATGAGGTGATTTTTCTTTCTGTTGTTGTTGCTTCATTGTTCATTTGTTTTGTTTTGTTTTGTTTTGTTAGACTCCACATATAAGTGAAGTCAGTGGGAGTGTTTACTGTAGTTATGATGATTCTCTTCTACCAGTCAATACTGGGTATGTGAAGGAGGAAGGAGGTGAGGGAGTACAACTATGGAACAAATAACTTGACAATTTTATTTATTGCTTTCCAGAACACAAGGACCTGTGGTGGAGGATGATAAGACCCCAGATCTTGAATCTAGTGCTGTAACTGAAAAGGGTTTCTCTTGGGGGAAGTAGGGGAGAGTAGGAGGGAATATGCGTTCAAGTATAAGGAAGACTAAATAGAACACTGGAGACCAGAAAGAGTGTGGGGAATAAGCCTAGGAATTTCCTGAGCTTGTACCCATGGGTTAACAAGGCATATAGGAATAAGAAGCCTCAGGATGAAAGCATCCAAGATTAGGTAATCAATATTAGGTAAATAAGATTAGGTAAATAAGGCAAAGCACCCACAGTATAGAACAAAGGTATAGGAATAGGAAACCTCAGGGTGAAAACATCCAAAATTAGATAAACAAGATTAGATATTCAGGGCAGAAACACCCCTCAACTTAGTACAATAACAGACAGCTGCTTTCACAGGAAAGACCAAAATAAGTAAACATGTAAACAGGGCTATAGACCCCAGCGGGGTGAAGTTGCCCAGAGAGGAGCTAATTAGCAAAAGGTGCCTTGTTGACCCTGAGGTAGCATGCTCTGTCTTTCTTGTCCACTAGGCAAGTTTAGGTAAACAGATGCAGTGCCTCATGTCTGCCATAAGCCTGGTGCCAGGAATTTGTTCTGTATTAACCCAAACCTTTAACACTGCATATCTTCAAAACCCTCTTTCCTTCACACCCATGAGTTAATGTTCACAGATTCACTGTCTTTGTGCATGTCCATGATACCTTCTGATCCTAATAAAAATGGAGCAAGGACCCTTACTCAGGGCTCTTATCTCCTCCCAGACATTAGCCTCTCTCACATTTAATTCTGTGTCCCCTCTCTTGCTGGACAAGAGAGAACTCCAGACCCAGAGTCTACGACAGAAAGGTAGACTTGTGGTAGCCTACATAGGCTCCATTTTGGTATGCAAATATTGACTTCACATCTCTGGGGAATAATTGCACTCTTCTCTCATTGACCTCAGTTCTGGCCATATGTTATGGTTAGGCTGGTGAAATATGGACACAAATGATGTAACCACCTCTGTTAGAAGGCGAAGAGCAAGTGCAGAGCTTGCCAGGCCTTTCTTTCACTTGCTGTGGGATATGGAAGTATGGTTCAACATTAAGCCTCCATCAACAAGAGTCGCTTAATACCAATAAGCAGAGACCCCTTGCTGAACCTAGATAGACAAGTCTCACATGCAAAAAATAAACTTTGTTTTGTAAGTCAATGAGATTTTGGGGTGCTTTGTAATGCAGTAAAATATTTTGTATTCTACTTGATTCAGCAACTGGGGGTGCCTTAGAGCTTGGAGAAAAGATAACAAGCCTGAAAATAAAATAAATATATAATCTATATGCTACCACCCCTTAATTCTTTTGTTCAATATCCTAATCTTTCCTGATGATTCTGGTGCATGGATAACTTAAACAAAGCATACCATTTCAAACATGCTATCTTAGCATTAGATGGTCATGGCCCCGGGGACCAAACTAATGATAATTGAAGCCTTAAAGTCAAATAAGTCTAATCAGTCAATTTGGGAAGATAACTGTGAAAAATTTAATTGAAGTCATTAAAGTTTGAATCAGGAAATAAATAATTTAGAAAAAAACGCTGGAGTGCAAATGAAGCAAGGCAATATCAACAGGAATCCGCAATGCCAATCTGTCAAGTGGTAAGAGCAATCAAGGTCCATAGGTTTACAAATGTTGGCAGGACAGAAATTTTCAGAGCACCATAGAAAGTTCTTGGGGAAGGTTTTGCAAGATTCTCAGGTCTCTATCTAGGGTCTTTCAATTAAAGACAAAAAAGCCATAATTATTAAAAGACAATAGCCCAGGTGCCTAGTACATTATTTTCACTCCTTTTAAGGGAAGGTACCTGCCCTTGAGCTGAATTTCTTAGCCAAGACTTAACTCTAAGTCAGGAAAGCAACATGAACAAATCTACTGTTTCATGCAATATGGCATAGTAGAAATAACATGGATTGGGTGCCAGAAAACCTTCAGTTTGAACTCAAGATCTAAAATTGCCAACAAATACGCTGAGCTTTGCAGGAAAAAAT
Organism: Crocuta crocuta; assembly: GCF_008692635.1. NCBI lineage: Eukaryota > Metazoa > Chordata > Mammalia > Carnivora > Hyaenidae > Crocuta > Crocuta crocuta. The sequence goes on along the minus strand of NW_027529441.1, from coordinate 7,419,876 downwards.
AGTTATTTAGGATCCCCTCTTTGCAAATTTAGAAACAGTGTATGTTTCTTCTATGACTACATATGGCATACTTGTATATCGTTTTTGGTACTTTCTGTTTTTTCAAGCTAAACACATTTTAATGTAAGGGGCACATGTCCTTGATAGAGAAATAAATACAGAGTTGTGTTTTACTCTAGAGTAGCTCTGGAAAAATCCCAGCGATCTAATTGCCAATGTACTAGTTGTATTTTCCTTTATTTACCCAGTCTCTTCAGAGTAAGAAGAGGTTTTTTTTTAGGAAATACTTTCAGGTCTGATAGGCAAGTATCTATTAATTAAAGAATAATCTTAGCTTTGTAGAGAAAGAAGCAATATACAGCCATTGAGATAAATAATTGTGTGTAGAATATTTAATTTGTTTTACACAATGAAGACTGTGAATATGGCTTGGCATAGGATAAATATGTTGAAATAAAGTCTTCTCTTTTCTGATAGATATATATTTCTTCAGTGCCAGGCAACTGCAGTTCCCTAATTAGTTACAGAATAAAAATGATAGTGGAAGAAAGGCTGGGAGTCTGGCTTTTTATTTCAATTCTTGCACAAACTCTATCTCCAGAACTGTCAAAACTCATTTGCACCTATATAATAAGAAAATAGGAATTGCATCATTCCCACCTCCTTCTTGGGGACTGAGAATAGTATAATAAACATAGCATGTATAAATGCATATGTAATGTGTATACATGAAATATGTAGTATGGATTAAAAAGCCAAAATTGTACAAGATTTTCATCTATTTTGATAATTCTCACCTGAGATTGATCTGAGATGAAGGTAAAAGAGTGATACTAAAATCCATCCAAATAGGACAAGATTTTTTCCAGCAAATTATACTTGCTGAGGTATTTTATCCATATATGTATTTACCAAACAATAAAAGTTTGTTCCAGAAGCTCTAGGTCAAGATAAACCTGTGTATCAAAGTAGAGCACAAATAATTCTTCAGAGAATAAGTAGAAAATAATATTCATTCCTAGTGGTCTCAACTGAGGAAGGTGTGAACAGAAGAACAGTAAAAGTAATATTAATACCAATATAAATAACCTATTTAAAGAACTCTATATCTTGAACAACTAAGAAACTGGTTTTATTTATATGGAAGTTGTTATTTGCTAAATTGTGCCCCCATCCCCACTGAAACTTATACATTGAAGCACTAACCCTTGGTGCCTCAGCTTGTAACTGCATTTGGAGATAGGGATTTTGAAGAGGTAATAAAGGTGAAATGAGGTCATATGGCTGGACTCTTGTCCTTGAAAGAAGAGCAGATAGGGCCATAGACGCATCTAGACTTAGAGGTAGTAGTGTGAGGTCACAGCAAGAACATAGTCATCTGCAAGCCAAAGAGAGAAGGTTCAGAATGGAATCATCCCTACTGACACTTTGATCTCAGTTTCACCTCCGGAACTGTGAGAGAGTAAATTTCTGTTGTCTGAGCCACACAGTCAGTGACACTTTGTAATGGCAGCCTGAGCAAATGAGGACACAAGGTGCTTCTTGTCTTTTTCAACTTTTGTAGCAAGAACCCCAGATGTATAATTTCTGAAAATAGTTAAATACCAATTTTTAAAACAAGGTGAAATATTTGTATGCTCTGCATGTATATGTAATATATGTGTAGCAATACCCTAGACAATATTTCTTCAAGTTGAGGATGTGAATAAAAAACACTTTCCAGGATTACTTGTCTAAATGTGGCAGTGCAGAACATTACTTTGTTAATAGCTGTGGCAGATTACAAAATTGGGTGCAAGCCTTCATCCCTTCCTGTGTCCATACTCTGTCATTCCTCCCATTGAAAGATATAATCTGTACTTTTCTACCTTTGAATTTGCTTTGGCCTTGAGACTTCCCTTGGCTAATGGAATGCACCAGAAATGAGTGTGCTAGTTCCCAGCCCAGGCCTCCAAAATCCCTGTGCACTTCTCTCTTTCTTGAAACTTGTCTTCTCCATGAAAAAAAAAAAAAAAGCCATTCACTTGCTGGATGACAAGTGAGAGGACACCAGTCATCCTTTTCACCTTAGCAGACCACCAACCAGGTACCAGGCATTAGAATTAAGCTAGGTTATTAACTTCCTCCCCATCAACCGACTATGAACCTAGTTAAGATCAAGTAAGTCCGGTCCAGCAGGCCTGTGGACTTGTGGGCAGTAATAAGTGACACTATTTAGCACTACATTCTGGGGTATTCGCCTCATGGTTTGGTTGTACAACACTGAAGTCATTTGTGCTTTTAATCTGCAATTTGACTTTTGCTTCGTTTCACTTTTGGATAGGTTTTTTATTGTTATCTATTTGAGCTTTTTAAAAATGTAACCTGAGTCATCTATCTATCATCTATCTATCTATCTATCTATCTATCTATCTATCTATCTATCTATCTATCTATCTAGTTATTTCTTTAACATTACTTAGAATATGTTACTTTCAATGTGTACTAACCCCTTGTTATATATGTGGAAGTTGTACTAATCAGAACTTTTCTCTTTAATCAATGAAATTCATTTAGCTCAAAGCATGTGCTTTTGTATGCATTCACATGTACACATGCACACACACACAATAGAAGTTCAATTACCTATTATCTAGCAAAATTTAGTAAATTACTACAATCAATTTCTGAGAATTAATGGCTTGCATATAGATCTTTATAGGTTATTTTCTTTCACTGCTAATTTATAACCAAGAATCTCTTGAATCATGCTACCATATACTGTGTGGTTCTTACCAGGGTTTATTATACATATCTGATACTCAACCATTGTTTGTTTACTGGATGACTTTATTGGAAAGAAAACTTGAGGGGGAAGACTGTGATTTCTTTTTTGTTTCTGTCCTCTATGTAATTCATCAGGACTGTGAATTTGATAGAATGTAATAATGACTGTCTCATGAATGCATAAATACATAGAGCTGATAGCATGTCTTACAAGAATGGTCACATGAGCAGGTAAGTACAGACACTTATTTATCAACAACCCTTCTAAGGTAGGAGATACTATAGTCAGGTCCCCTCCAACCACCCTCAATCTGTATTTCCTTACTTTTACTTCACTTCTGATGGCGTGAACCATCAAGAACCTTCTTGTTTTAAAAACTTTGAATGTGTTTTTTTTCCTTCAGCTTAATATTAATAGCTAATATTTTATTTGTTTTCTTTCTGGTTATTTTAGTTTATCTTGAGGTACAAATCTTAGTAATGGTCTACCAGTTAGATGCTCCAGATGGATATACTCCTGCTCCCTGTTTCTTTTAAAAATTTTTAAGTTTACTTATTTATTTTGAGAGAGAACAAGAGCAGTGAGAGTATGAGCTGGGGAGAGGAAGAGAGAGAGGAAGAGAGAGCATCCGACGTGGAGCCTGATCTCACAAACCATGAGATCATGACCTGAATCAGGAGCTGAATCAGGAGTCAGACACTTAACTGACTGAGCCATGCAGGTGCCCTGCCCCAGCTCCCTGTTAAAGAGCTCTTGGGATACACAAAGTTGAACAGTGTCTTGATTCTTCTGCCATGGATATGATACTTTACTTCTGAGTAGCAGTAGAACTACAAGCCTAGTAAACCCAACCCCTTCCTTCCACTCTACCCATACCACTTAATACTGACTGACCCTTTTTCCCTGCTTAGAACATTCCTTGGCTTGTTGATGGCCATCTTTACCCTGCATTTCTTTTCATCACTTGCCCTTTTTTTGTGTCCTTGTGTCCAAATTCCCCTTATTTATGAGTCATATTGGGTTAGGGTCCAATATGTCACTTCAATGTTATTACCCCTATAAAGATGCTATCTCTAAAAAAGGTCATGTTCTCAGGTCCTAGGGGTTGGAACTTCAATGCATGAATTCTGAGGGAGGTGTAACTCAATCCATAACACTGGTTATAATTGTGAATTGGTAGTACTGATGACAGGGACTTGACTTTTTCTTCTTATTGAGATTGAAGATCCAAACATTATGCTAAACAGGAGCCAAAGAAAGTGAGAAAAAAACATCACTATACTCCACTCCACTTCTACATTACATCTTGATATGCAAAATGGCTCTTCTGTTTGATTTTGTTTTATGTTGACGACTGGAATGCTAAGATTAGATGATGGCTAACAAAGTTAAAATAGAGCAAGAAGGTATATAAATAGATATCTAAAATCAATGAAATAAATAATATTTTATCATACTTGTTTTAATAAACTGTTTAATTTAGAAGGTGTTTAGATTCATAGATAGGTTGCAAGGGTGGTATAGATAGCTACCCTTAGCCTCTCACCTAAATTCCCATATGGTGAACATTTTACATGAATTGGTGTGGCCCATTTGATATGACTAACAGCCTGATTTTATTCAGATACTATTAACTAAAATCAACACTTAATATGAAATTCACCATTTCTCTACCTTTTCCCTATTTTCCATTCTAGGATCCTATCCAGGATACCACATCACACTTAGTTGTCATGCCTCCTTATTTTCCCTTGGTCTGTCACTATTTCTCAGACTGTTCTTGATTTCCATGACTTGAACACTTCTGAGGAGTCCTGGTGAGGTATTTTGCAGACTGTCCCTTAAATTGGATTCTTCTCCCTCACAGTCAGACATCATTATGTTTGGGAGGCCAAATACCATGGAGATGAAGTGCTCTTCTGGTCACATCATGACATCTGTATTTGCTCTGAACATGGCAGATCATTGATGTTAAACTTAATCACTAGGCCAAAGTTGCATTGGCCAAGTCTTTACTTTTTCTCCCTTTCTTTATAATATGTAGAATTAAGTCAGTAAGTACAACCCACCTTGAAGGTAGCAAGTGGCCAACTTGATTTTTGAAAGTTGTTTCTTCATTTTCTCCAAGACTTTTGTACTACTAGATGACCCTTTTGCCTCCATGCTAATGTAAAGGAAAAGTCTGGGCTTTATAGCTCTTCAGTTAAAATTTCTAGAAAAACACAAACATAAGCAAACAACTTGTTGATTACAGCAAAAGAATATTCTTGCAAAATTAAGAATAAATATGTCACTGGGGGCAATAGCATGATTATCCTGCCCTCAAATTTGTTAGTTCAATATGATGCTACTCCAGAGTTCTTGTTTTCTGAATTTCTAAGTGTAACCTTCCATTACACAAGTGGTAACTGATCTTTGAAACCAAAACAATTATTGACATGAAGGTTTTACACATTACACATTGATGTGATCAATCATTTTGAACAAGACAATGAAATTTTAAAGTGTCCAGCCATAATTATCACTTCCTTTTCCTCCAGGATAGAACTCTTAATATTTTAAATATTCACTTACCAAGGTTCACGAGAAATGCAAAATAGTTATGTGCAGAAATGCTAAGAATTTCCTAATGATTCATTTATAAAGATGGGATGTTTAGCCATTGCTGTGAGAACAAAAGAAAGTTATCTGAGTAAGAAAGACTATTCCAGGAGAGACTATGAATCTTGTACCTGCAAATTTGAAAATCCAAAAAAAATCTGTTAATCTCAACCACGATACTATGTCCTCTCATAAATTTAACTTAACATGACTGATTCCAAGGACTTGTTAACACCTGGATAGGGAACATTTTACTTAAAAAATGGTCAATGTTTTTCGTCCCATTTCTTGATATATTTCTAGACCAAGTTTGATTTAAATGAAGTAATTAAAGTCTTCAGTTGTTAGCTAATCACTACTTTTTAAAGATAGTTTGTTTTGTGTTTGCTCAGATAGTGGAAGTTATATGGAAGGGGAAAGGTATGTGAATAATTCCTCAGTATTAACAAATGACTGAATATCAAATTGCTTCCATTGATAAAGTTTTACATATTAGTATTTAAAAGAATTTATTAATAATATAACTTGCTATGATCTGAAACAAATGTTGTATTTCCTTTTAATAGATATAGTTTCTACATGAATCCCCACCATTGTCAGACTCTTGCTTCAAGAAGGCAGCATCTTAAAAAGGGTTTGAATCATACTTTAAATCTGATTGAATTGAGTGCAAGTCCTATCTCTGTACTACATACTCAAATACTCATCTAGCTATACTAGCTACATGACCTTTGGCAGGTACCTTAAGTTATTTGTCTATCAGATTTCCCATTTGCAAAGTGAAGAGGGGAGATAATATATAGAAAATATTTAGAATATATAAAAAATGTTTAGCATACTTATTTTCAATAGGTTCATATTCTTTGGGGGCAAAAAGAAAGAGTAGGAATATAAATATTGAATGTAGGATATAAAACTTAGAAGGGAAAGGACCAAAGGGAGAATGACAGTGACAATAAAAAAGAAACAAAGAAACAAGAAAGATAAAGAAAGAAAGAAAGAAAGAAAGAAAGAAAGAAAGAAAGAAAGAAGGAAAGAAAGAGTATAAGGAAAAGATGGTCAAAATAGCAGACTGAAAAGTTCTCAGGGACCTGTCCTGCAGAATGATGTGACATGAGTTCGAGAGGTTTCCACAGTAAGCCATGAAGGATTTTGCAGACCTAAGCAAGGTACAGAGTTTACTACATCCTCAAAGTTTACCAATAATAGGGATAAATTAGGATTAGCCAGACTTCTTTTTCTTAACTGTGCTTTATCTTTTTTTTCCTCTCTAAACTTTGGTGGAAACAGAAGGTTAGGAATAAAGTAAGGTGTGAAAGCACATGAGGCTTATACCTTCCCAGAAAAATTTGCTAAAAATAACCTGAACACTTTAGAAAAATAAGGTAATAAATGCAGCTGTGGTCCTAAAATAGTACCCACCAGATTTCTGAGCTTTTTAAAATTCCCCCTTTAAAATATGCCTATTAGTTATTAAGCAAGTTAGGATAAAGGCAGAGAAAATGTGGTGTTTGAAACAGCATAAAGTCAAGAGTGCAAACGAGGGCAATCAACTACAGAGGGTAGATATGGGAATTAATCTTACGAGGTGGTCACAGGTGTGCTAGTTTGAGTGTGCCCTAAAGTACTGGTCTTTTTCATGTTGCCCCAGCATAAATCTCTTTCTCAGTGGGAATAACAACATGTCCACTACAAATGGTAAGAAGCACTGGTTCAAAAGATAAAGCAAAATTAGAGGGATCTAAACATGACTATCAAAAGAAGGTGAATTCATGACATCGACCCTTAGTTAATCTAATTGGTGATGCATTTTGATTCAGAATAGCACCTGCAGCATTCATGAATATTTGTTTAACATTGTTAAAAAGAATACTTGTGGGGACACCTGGGTGTCTCAGTCAGTTACGTGACTGACTCTTCATTTTGGCCCAGGCAATCCTACTGTTAGTGAAATCAAGCCCCATGTCAGGCTCCAGGCTAACAGAGCAGAACCTGGTTGGGATATTCTCTCTGCCCTTCCCTCTCTTGCAGTCTCTAAAAAACAAATAAACAAACAAACAAACATTGAAAAAAAGAATAATTGTGGCGGAAATTAGGAGATACATGATAAAATTGTAGAGTATGAAGACTAATTTCTAATAGAAAGCTGAAGCCTAAACCAAGTTGTGTAAAAATCAGCATATACAATTTGTAATTTCATTTCTAATTTTATCAGAAAATGTTGTGGATTATCATAAAGCCCAGAGGTAGAAACCCCAGTATTGCTACATTAAAACCACTTCTAATACTTGTTCCCATTAAAAAGGAGGAAAGTTGAAGAACTCTTTAAGCCCTTTGATCAGAAACTTGTGGGTATAAGTAAATTTTCACATATAAGGTAATCATTCCATTATTAGACGGATATGTTCTCTATTGGCAAGTTGTCAAGTACCGTTTTCAATTATCTTTTCAAAATCTTGGGTCAAGATTCTACAGTTGTCAGTCCACACTGGCTCTTGATATCAATTAATGACTTTGGAAATATCAATTATGTGTAGCTGATATGAAATCCATAGCATAATTCTGTGTTTAAAGAGTGTATAGTTATAGAATATTACCAATAATATGAGGAGAAAATATAGATGATTATTTGTGCTTCATTTAATATTCTCAGTAGAGATTTTCAGTGTTTCTGATGTCTCATGTGTACAGTTGGACTGGAGAACATTCTATCTTCCTGTCTTCAGTGATGTAACAAGTATAAACATGCACTATTCCCATCTCCTGTTACAGGGAACAGACTGACACTCAGCCCTGCTGCTGCTTCTCTGGACCTGATGCTACATCCACAACAGGGTCATGCTTCCTGTGGGCTGCTCTGATTGATGACCCTATACAATGGGAACACCAGTGCAGCCCCATTCCTACAGGACAGGCAACTCCTCCACAGAGAACTTGGGCTTGAATATATCTAATTGGCCTGATCAAACCTGTCTTGGAAATGTGGAGGAGTCCAAGATGTTTCCTACACATCTTCCTGCACTCCTACCCCTTTAGGGTTGTTAGAACTGTAAGTCAGTCTCATTGTTCTTCTAACTTTCTCTGGCTCCTTCACAGTGTTGAACAGATACTTCCCTCAATAAATCCCATGCACCTCTCACTCCATTTTGGATTTTGCTTCTAGAAGAAAGTATACTAACATATCATTTTGAATATATCACTCTTGATAACTGATATCAACTAGATGAATAATTAGGCCTTAGTATTATTTTATGTAATTCAAGGAAAATCTAATGCTGCATTTAATGTATCCAATTATCCAGACACTCAGTCATTATTGAGGTCTGGCTATATGTTAATTTTACACAACTCACTTAGTTTCATAGTTGGAATGACTGTGTTGATAAAAATTTTCAACTCTTATTTTTATGACCATCAAAGGTATCTCTAATCAAAGAAATATTTCCAGGACAATTTTAATTTATTTTTAATTTACATTTTTCTGTAGGGTTCATTATGATGTAACAGTGAGATGCTTGGATAGACCTGTGTCTTTTACTTGGCAACTTAACCTGAGCATCACCGTCTTGTTTAGCCGTTTCTCTCCTGTTCCAATCAGCAGTTCTCAGTAAAAATATGATACATGTTCCTTCACAGCAGGATTCCTCAACCTCAGCACTATTGATTTTTTGGACTGTATGATTCTTTGTTGTAGTGACTGTTCGATGTATTATAAAATGTTTAGCAGCATCCTTGGCCTCTGCATACCACATGACAGTAGCAATCATGCAGTTGTGACAATCAAAAATATCTCAAGATATTCCCAAATATCCTATGAGGAGAAAAATTGCTTAGAATCACTGTTTTTAAGAATTTCTTGGAACCCCAAAAAAGAGAATGATTGAAATTAAAGTATAACAAATTGTTTACTAAGCAGTTAAAGAGGATATGAAAGAGTGAGCAAGTTTGTGTGTGTGTGTGTGTGTTTACATGTGGGTGCATCATTTATGGCTTAGGGAAATGCAAGCGTCTTCTCTGAAACCGATCCAATTCTTACTTTATAGTCTATTCAGTGCTATGCTCTTGGTTCCATGTTAGTCTGTTTGGGATTTTTGAGCTGAAAATTTAATCGCTATTAGTTTGATCCCTAACTCCTATCAGAAAGAAAAATCTATCAAGGGGTAATTCTCCTTTTCTGTTTACATTCCCGAAGATTCAGACTTTCAAAAAGAGAATTTTTTATCAACAACATTTATTTTTCTTTTATTTGGCTATTTAATTAATGGATATTTATTGATGATCTTTTATATGCCATCTCTGTACAAGGTACTGAACCCATGAGTGAACAAAACAAAACATCTTGCCCTTCCTTGTACAGTTTGTATTTTACTGTACTTGGAGAATTTAAGGAGGTTCACTCATCTCAAAATGTGCTGACTGGAACCACATCCAAATTCCAAGCCATGCCTTCTTCTTCTACACTGATGAAGTGATTACAGGTTGTGGGAAAGGATGGACGATGGGTAGAAAGGTGTTAATGAAGAAGTACTTATGAACATACTGAATAGGGACACAAAAAATAATAACATCCACATTGAGTTCTATTTCAGAAAGTCTTTATCCATTATTTGAAAAATCAATACTAATTTCCTTTGTGGCCTTGATTAATTACATCCCTGGCTCCTGTAGCCTCTGGCTTTGCTGTTTAACCATTTCTTACACAATTATTCATTTGCTCAGTATAGAAAGGTAGAAACCTTCCTGCATTTGGAGGATGAAGGGAAAAATCAGACATAGGGTGAAGGACTCATCCATTTCACACCTACAGCTTTATAAGGATTGGCCTCAAAATAACACATGCAGCAACACATGCCAGTAATAATTATGATATAAAATGCTATGTAAAAAGGACTTTGTGCCATTTAATTTCTTTTGTTTACATTTATCAAAGAGCAACATAAGAATTTCTCCAAGTTACATGCATTTTACAATTTTTAGTTTCCTTTAACAAATGATAAAGGATTCAATATCAGACTTGTGGAATGGGTTTCAATTAACTAGAACTGTAACTGTATTATTTCACCTCATTCAAATGAATATAATCTCTCTCTTTTTCATATACATACCCACAAATATAGTCACATATAAACACACACACACACACACACACACACACACAACTTAGTTGAGAACCATACAAGTGATACAATGATATAACGATGTTCCCAATTTCATACCTCTTCACAAGATAACCAACTAGCAATTATCCATAGACAAGACATCAGTATGAAAATTCTTAAACCTGGGGATGAGGCTGACGCCTCTGCCTTGACCACAGACACGAAAAAGAACCACATTATAAGGGAAAGCGGAACAGTTTCACTTTGACCACAAAGCCCCTCCTCGAAGCTACACAGTGCTGCATTAAGAAGGTCTCCTGGTCCTTCCAGTGGGAAAACAGAACCCAAGATGGACATCAAGCATCCCCAGGATTTTAGGACACTTCCCAGGAGGAGACAAAATTGNGTAGAAAGAAAATCAAAAAAAAAAAAAAAAAAAAAAAGGAGAGAGGATGTGAATCAATAAAATTGTAAATGATAAAGGAAACATTACACTGGTGCCCAAAATACAAAAAATCATAAGGGAATACGATGAAAAATTATGTGCCAGTAAGTTGGTTAACAAAGAAGAAATGCAAAAATTGTTGGAAAAATACAATCTACCATGACCGAGTCATGAAAAAATAGAAAATCTGAACAGACCAATAACAAGTAATGAAATTGAGTCAGTTATCAACTTCTCTTCCCCTCCCCAAAACGAAGCCCAGGACCAGATGGCTTTACTGGTGATTTCTGCCAAATATTTACAGAAATAACCCCAATCCTTCTCAAATGTTTTCAAAAAAGGGAACACTCCCAAACTTATTCTACATGCCCAGCATTACTCTGACACCCAAAGCCAGATAAAGACAAAGAAGAAAAAGTAGATCAATTTCCCTGATGAATACAGACATAAAAATTCTCAGCAAAATACTAGCAAATCAAATTTAATACCATAATAAAAGGAGTACACATGATTACCAAGTCAGTTCACTTCTGGGATGCAAAGATGGTTCATACAATGAATTTGTACATTCATCATTGTATGTAAATTAATAAATGTATTATATCATATTAACAATACAAAAGAATAAAATCCTATGATCATCACAATAAATATAGAAAAAGCATTTGACAAAATTTAACATACTTTCATAGTAAAAATTCTTAACAAATGTGTGTAAGTGGATGCACATTAACACAATAAAGCCTTTCTGACAAGCCCACAACTAACATCATACTCAATGGTAAAACTCTGAAAGCTCTTCCTTTAAGATCAGGAATAAATCACGAATTCCCATTCTCCTTAAAAAAATTTTTTTAATGTTTTATTTATTTCTTTATTTTAAATTTTATTTATTTCTAGGAGAGAGAGAGACAGCGTGAGCAGGGGAGGGTCAGAGAGAGGGAGTGACAGACTCTGAAACAGGCTCCAGGCTCTGAGCTGGCAGTCAGCACAGAGCCTGACACGGGGCTCCAATCCACCAACCGCGAGATCATGACCTGAGCAAAAGTCGGATGCTTAACGGACTAAGCCACCCAGGTGCCCCAATGTTTTATTTATTTATTTATTTCTGTGTGAGAGAGAAACAGCGTGAGCAGAGGAGGGTCAGAGAGAGAGGGAGATACAGAATCTAAAGCAGGCTCCAGGCTCTGAACGGGCTGTCAGCACAGAGCTTGATGCGAGACTCGAACCCACGAACCATGAGCTCATGACCTGGGCCGAAGTCAGACGCTTTAACCAACTGAGCCACTCAGGTGCCCCAAGAGTTCCCGTTCTCAATATCTTTGTTCAACATAGCACTGGAAGTCCCACCCAGAGATATCGGGCACAAGAAATAGAAAACATCCAAATTGGAAAGGAAAAAGTAAAATGGTCCCTATTTGCAAAGCCTCAAAACAAAAACAAAAACAAAATCCTATTAGAACTATTAACAATTTCAGTAAAGTTTCAGGGTACAAAATCAACATACAAAAACCAGTTGCATTTCTATGTACTAACAGTGAACTATTTATAACAGAAATAAAGGGAGCAGTGGTATTTACAATAGCATCAAAAACAGCACAGCATTCAGGAATAAATTTAACCAAGAAAGTGAAATATCTGTACATACAAAACTGTCAGACATTGAAGAAAAAAATCAAAGAAGATACAAATAAATTGAAAGATATCCCAAGTTCATGGAATGAAAGAATCTAACATTTTAACAATATTAATGAAATTTATACAAAAATAGAAAAAATAATATTGAAATTCATGTGAAACCACAAAAGAGAGAATAGCCAAGTAATCTCAAGATTGTTCTTGAAAACAAAGCTGAAAGCATCATACACACTTCAAATTCCATTATAAACAATATTACAAAGCTGTACGATTCAAAGCAGTATGGGTTTGGTATTAAAAAAAGACACCTAGGTCAATGGCCCAAAAATAAACTCATGCATATATAATCAACTAATAATTTGCAAAGGAGCCAAGAATACTCAATGTAGTTAAAAACAATCTTTTCAATAAATGGTGTTGAGAAAACTGGTTATTAACACGCAAAGAATGAAACTGGACCCCTTTCTGCACCATGACAAAAATTAATTTGAAATGAATTAAAGACTTAAATGTGAGACATGCAACCATAAAATTATAAATAAACACAAGAAAGACATTTCTTGAATTTGGTTTTGTTAATGTTTTGAATTTGACACCAAAAGCACAAACAACAAAAGGGAAAATCATGAAGTGAGACTACAATCTTAAAAGCTTCTTGGGTAAATTCCTAGCAGTTCTACTGCTGGGTCATAGGGGAGTTCTATTGTTAATTTTTTTTTTTTTTTTACAAATAGTTTATTGTCAAATTGATTTCCATAAAACACCCAGTGCTCATCCCCACAAGTGCCCTCCTCCATGCATATGGGTACATGTACCCCAATGTTTATAGCAGTGATTTCAACAATAGCCAAATTATGGAAAGAGCCTAAGTGTCCATCAACTGACAAATGGATCAAGAAGATGTGGTTTATCTATACAATGGAATACTACATGGCAATGAGAAAGAATGAAATCTGGCCTTTTGCAGCAACATGGATGGAACTGGAGGGTGTTATGCTAAGTGAAATAAGTGAGTCAGAGAAAGACAGATACCATATGTTTTTACTCCTTTGTGGATCTTGACAAACTTAACAGAAGATCATGGGGGAAGGGATGGGGGAAAAGTTACAGAGAGGAAGGGAGGCAAACCATAAGAGACCCTTAAATACATAGAGCAAACTGAGGGCTGATGAGGGGTGGGGGAGAGGGGAAAGTAGGTGATGGGCATTGAGGAGGGCACATATTGGGATGAGCACTGGGTGTTGGTATGGAACCCAATTTAACAATAAATTATATATTTTAAAAAGTAAAAAAAAAAAAGCTTATGTATATCCTAGGGGTGGGAAGGAAATCAACAGAGTGAGAAGGCAATCTATAAAGCAGAAAATATCTGTAAACCATATATATGATAAGGAATTCATATCTAAACATATACAAAACTTAAAGAACTCAATAAAAGCAAAAACCTGATTAAAAGAGACATTTTTTCAAGAAGACATATAAATGGCCCTAGGTAGAGGGAAATGAACTTACCATTACAATTAACAGAGACGTTCAAATCAAAATCACAGCGATGCATCACTTCACATGTGTTACAATGACAGTTATCAAAACATAAGAGATACGTGCTGGGAATGATATAAAGCAACAGGAAACCTTTGTAAGTTGGTGCACCTTCAATGGAAAACAGTATTTAAAATCTTTTTTCTTAACTTAAAAATTAAAAATAGAACTACTATATGATCCAAGAACCCACTTCTGGATATATATCGAAAGGAAATAGCATCACTCTTTAGATGAGATATTTATATCCATGTTAGTTGCAGCATTATTTATAATGTTACATTATGTGTGTGTGTGTGTGTGTGTGCGCGCGCTACATACAACGAAATATTACTCTATCTGAATGCAGTAGGAAATTCTACCGTTTGCAAAAACATGGTTGAATCTTGAAGACATTATGCTAAGAGGAATAAATCAGGCAGAGAAATACAAATACTGTATGATCTCACTTAGATGTGGAATCTAAAACAAAATAAAACAAAAACAAACACTAACCAAAAATACCCATAGAAACAGACAGCGGATTGATGGTTACCAGGGGTGGGGTTGAGGGTAGAGGTGGGAGAAATGATTGAGAGTTAACAAAGGATAGAGATTTCTAGTTATAAGTTTAATAAGTTCTAGGGATCCAGAAGCACCTGGGTGGCTCAGTCAGCTAAGTGTCTGACTTCAGCTCAGGTCATGATGGTTGTGGGTTCAAGCCACGAGTCAGGCTCTGTGCTTACAGAAGCCACATGTCTGTGCTGACAGCTCAGAGCCTGGAGCCTGCTTCAGATTCTGTTTCTCCCTCTCTCTCTGCCCCTCCTCCACTTGCACTTTGTGTGTGTGTGTGTGTGTGTGTGTGTGTGTCTTTCAGAAGTCATAAATAAACATTAAAAAATAAGTTCTGGGGATCCAATATTCAACATGATGACTACAGTTAACAATACTGCACTGAATACTTGAAAATTGCTAAGAGAGGGACTTGATAGTCGTAACTTCATACACACACAAAAGGTAACTGTAAGTGGTAAATGTGTTAACTAACTAACCTTACTGTAGTAATCATTTTGCAATATATATGTATACAAAATCATGTCACACATCTTAAACATATAAAATGTTTTATGTCAATTATACCTCAAGAAACTGAGACTAAAATGATTCCTCAACATGTCAGGGGTCTGCACATGTAACATAGGTCCATCATGTCCATATATATGAAAACAACTGATAGGAGATCATAAAATATCATCACTTAGTAAATAGCATAAAAGTAAGTTCTTGATTATTTTTTGGTTGTGAAAAATATTTGCTAGTGACGGCTTTGGATTGAAAATCGCTACCATCCTTTCAATTGGATTTAAAACAAAGTAGAAAGCTACCAGAAAATTTAATTAATCCTAAATTCTAAACATTTCTACCTCACATCATTCTAGCATACAACTAAAATATTAAAAAAAAAAGTCTTTACACCTAAATAGTAAAATACCTACAACTTTTTTTTTTAAAAATGGAAAAAGAGAAAACAAAGTAGTATGAGTTCAGAAAAGAACTCTCAGAATTAAGAAGGCACAACTATAAAAACAATTGCAGTCAAATCACCAATTGATATATATAAAAACTCAGGCGGGCACCTGGGTGGCTCAGTCGGTTAAGTGTCCGACTTCAGCTCACATGTGACCTCACCATTAGTCTTGTGCTGTGCTGACACCTCGGAGCCTGGGGTCTGCTTCAGATTCTGTGTCTCTTTCTCTCTGCCCCCCACCCCCACCCCTCGCATTCTGGATCTCTCTCAAAAATAAGTAAATAAACATTAAAAAAATTAAAACTCAGGGTCCTTGACCTTTAGAATTGTGAAGATCAAGTCCCATGCCTCAAAGCTCCACTAAAACTTGTTTTGAAAAAGGCCCTGGTGAGGTGCCACAGAGTAGTCTAGGAGTTTTCACCATTTCTACACAGTCATGAATATATTTGTAAGATTTCCATATTCTCTAAAAAATTATTTTCGAAACACAGTGTGAGACCCCGAAGGAACTATTTAGTGAAGCTACATTCCACACTGGAGCTCTGTGGATACATATACACCTACGCTGTTACGAGTGGCCCTTTGCTTCTAAAAAAGAAAGATTTACCTCAGCAATGATCAGCTGTGGTTCCGCACATTATTTTCAATCAGCAATTTTTCTTAAATAACTCTCACCGGACAGGCCGTGATGCACAACCACTTTGATAGATTCTGTTATGAAGAACAGTTATTCCTCCAGGCAAAACATGCCAAGGAGAATGTGTAACTGAAGCAAATCCAGAGAGAGGAACAATTTATAGTGCCTCAAGTTTGATAGAAGTGGTCAGGTCATAGCTGATTAGAATATGAAATCAATAATTGAGTATGATTTCACAATCTACCAAAGTACAATAAAGTAACCAAAAGGAGTATGCTGTCAACATGAGACTTGTATATTAAATAAGATTAATTTGACACAAGAAGCCTTTAAGCTTATTTTATCAAACACATGACATATATATGTATGTAGTATGTATTTCTTTTTTTTAAATATTTTTATTTATTTCTAGGAGAGAGAGAGAGAGAGAGAGAGAGACAGCGTGCGCAGGGGAGGGTCAGAGAGAGAGGGAGATACAGACTCTGAAATAGGCTCCAGGCTCTGAGCTGGCAGTCAGCACAGAGCCCGACGCGGGGCCCGATCCCACGAACCGCGAGATCATGACCTAAGCAAAAGTCAGACGCTTAACAGACTAAGCCACCCAGGCGCCCCTGTATGTATGTATTTCTTAAACATTTATTCATATTTTGAGAGACAGAGAGACACAGAGCATGAGCAGGGAAGGGACAGAGAGAGGGAGACACAGAATCTGAAGCAGGCTCCAGGCTCTGAACTGTGAGCTCAGAACCTGATGCAGGGCTGGAACTCAGGAACTGTGAGGTCATGACCTGAGCTGAAGTTGGACACTTAACCAACTGAGACACTCAGGCCCCCCTGTGACATATATTTTTCCCTGAAGACAGCAAATAAATAAATAAACAAGTAAATAACATTTGTTTACCAAAAAAATCCCTACAGGTTATGTATCATTCACGAAGTAGATTTTGTAAGAAATTAAACTGCTTTTTAAAATCCTACTAAATTTAGGATTTTCAGAAATGCACATTCAGGTCTATGAGGAATACGACCTCTCCAAAAAGAAGGAAGCTTCTTGATATTAAGGGCTTCTCTTAAATTTACTTAGTATTTTACCCATAGCATCTAGTCCAGGGCTACGCCTAGAATATAAACTTTTCTTAGCATACTTGTTAGTTAATTATTTACCTAATACTTCTCAAGAATATATGCAAGTATTAATTTTATTATTTAAGTCTACCAAAAGCATATATTTCCCCTATCAATTAAATCCATTCTTGATAATTTCTTTTTTTAAATTTTTTTAAAATTTATTTCTAGGAGAGAGAGAGAGAGAGACAGCATGAGCAGGGGAGGGTCAGAGAGAGAGGGAGTCACAGACTAAAACAAGCTCCAGGCTCTGAGCTGGCAGCCAACACAGAGCCCGACGCAGGGCGCGAACCCACGAACCGCAAGATCATGACCTAAGCGAAAGTCGGATGCTTAACCGACTCAGCCACCCAGGCGCCCCCCATTCTTGATTATTTCTATCACAAAATCAGCTGCCACCTATAATACTATATCACCTCCAAATATGCTTTAAAATAAAAACCAAACATGAAAATACAAAAATAAGAGAATCATTAATTTTGGACAATTTTATAACATACTTAATTTTAAAAGTACGTTTTAAAAAATATTTATTTTTAAGAGAGACAGAGAGCGAGCACAGGAAGGGCAGAGAGAGGGAGACACAGTATCCGAGGCAGGCTCCGGGCGCAGGCTCCAGTCTCTGAGCTGTCAGCACACAGCCCGATGTGGGCTCGAACCCAAGAATGTACAATCATGACCCGAACTGAAGTCAAATACTTAACCAACTGAGACACCCAGGTGCCCCCAAAATAAAATAGTTTTAAAACAGATAATACA
Organism: Crocuta crocuta; assembly: GCF_008692635.1. NCBI lineage: Eukaryota > Metazoa > Chordata > Mammalia > Carnivora > Hyaenidae > Crocuta > Crocuta crocuta. Next base: position 7,401,756 of record NW_027529441.1, on the reverse strand, counting down.
TTGATTAACAACTACCAAAACAAATAAATACACATATGTGCACACACATATACACACAACCCAAAAGACAAAACTGCAGCATTAGTGGCCAACCCATTTACATAGCACAGACAAATTATTACTTAAAAGTTATCAGCAATTCATTTCTATTGTCAGAGACAGATCCTTGATGTTACATTTAGAGCTGCAAACACAAACACAAAACAAGTAATGGGCCATATATGTACCTTCTGCCTTCCTGGGTGAAAATTGAAGTTTATCTCTGGACAGACCCTTCCTCAACTAAGAGATGGACCATGTGGTGAGTTTATGCAGACAGATAGTATAATTCTGAGGGAAGTCTCAACTGCTGACTGGGAAAGATATATCATGGACTCTGATCACCTAACCTGGCTCTAGACCACCTAAAACTTTCAGGAGTCCAGGTAGTAGTTTCTTCTGAAGGAAGTGGTGTTTCAGAGATTAGTCATTCAGGGACACATCAGAGCAGCAGGCTTGAACTTGAGGATAGGAAGAACACATTCTGCTCTCTGAGTTCAAGGTGTGGGATCTGCCCTCTGGAGAGGAACAGTTGAACTGGACTCCTGAAAAGTGAAAGCTGACCCTTGAGAAATGGCTGGAGGAAGTCGAGGGAGGCACAGAGCAAAGACAGTAAGAAATCCTGGTGGAAAAGAACAATAAACCTAGTAGCCAGTGTGTGTGTGTGTGTGTGTGTGTGTGTGTGTGTGTGTGTGTGTGTGCTTTTACTTATTTATTTTGCATTTCAATGTCATTTTAAAATTCCAAATTTTTTAGAAAATTATTTATTTTTATTTTTTCTTTTAGTTTCTTTTTTTAATGTTTTATTTATTTCCGAGAGAGAGAAAGAGAGAGAAGGGGAGGGTCAGAGAGAGAGGGAGACACAGAATCTGAAGCAGGCCCCAGGCTCTGAGCTGTCAGCACAGAGCCTGACACGGGGCTCAAATCCACGACCCGTGAGATCATGACCTGAGCCTAAGTTGGACGCTTAACCGACTGAGCCACCCAGACGTCCCTCTCTTTTAGTTTCAAACCGGCTTTTCTTTAGTGAATAGCATATTGTGTGTGTGTGTGTGTGTGTGTGTGTGTGATTGCAGGAATGACTTTGCTTGTGATATATAACGATCTATGCACAAGGCCACTGGCTGGGGAAATAGTTTTGAAAATGAAAAGTAATCATCAGAGAGGCTCAGAGTAGGAGTTCCAAGCAACAGATGACAAAGAAGTCCTTAGGATGAATTTTTTGGAAATATAATCATTCCTGGAACAGGACTATATAAAAATCAAAACCTTAAAGCCATCACACACAAAGAGACAACCCAAGTTATGTTTTATATTATCCAGTTTAGAAAGACAAGGATGACCACTGAAGGTATGAGTCCTGGACATTCATTCAGTTTCTGCTTTTAAGAAGTTGTTAATATTGGAAGAAAATGAAACTCAGTTATTTACCCTCAAAGCTCTCCTTTCATTGGCCAATTTTTCCCAGAAACATAAGCAACAAGGTATCCCTCATTCTTTTTGAGATTATTCTGTTATAATAATAATTCTGTTATATGGCAAAGTCCACTTTGTCATATAACAGTTGTTTTGTGTAATCACTATTGCATTAATTAGAAATTGTATCTCCACATACATTAGGATCATAATGAAAGAGGAAAATCTTGAAAAACATAAACCACAAACCCAAAGCTTCAGATTTTAGTTATCTTTCAGTTTTCATCTTCCATACTGCCTTTGGTTTTGCTTTGCCTTGTTTTATTTTTTCTTGAATACAAGCAATAAACAAAGTCTGGGAATAAACTGTTGGTCTGGACTCACATTGAAAAGGCTGTCAGGTCAGCAAACATGATCAACTTGAGATAAGATATGTTTACTTTAGACAGAACTCTTGTAACTATATTGCCATCTATATAATCATTAAAAAAAATCCTCTACTGCTATATATTCTGGGAAGGTGACTTAGATTCAAGTTTCTAATCCCTTTTGCTTCTCATTTTCAGTGGTTGTTAAAATCAAGGACAGAGAGCAGCCTTGAAGGTTCCCAGAGCAGACAGAGACAGTTTAGTCGTGCAGGCAGAGCTTAATTTAGTTTATTTTTCAAGGCTAACTTGACCTGGATCATTTCTTGTTTTTGCCCCTGGAAAGGATAAGCAAAACTTGACTTGCTTCACAAGGCTGATAGGAGGTAACCACTGAAAATTGTAATATTATAACCAATCACTGTGAAGAATAGGCCATCACCACTTTCTCACTGTATAAGCTGCTTCTAAAAGTATACCCCTTAGCCTCATTCTGTGTCCTGATTTGAGTGCTCCTGGCTTGCAAGCTGTCTTTTTAGTACGTTTACAATAAGTGTTTACTAATTATTACCTCTGCCATTCATTGGTTTTTACATAGGCTATTTTGAACCTTTGGCATGGGCTAGTGATCCTTGGCATTAGCAAGTAACTGTGATGTAAAATAAGGGGACAATAGAAGCTTGGGAGTAAATCAGACATCAAGTCACCTTCCAAGGTGATAATATCTTATATATCACCACAATAATAAATAGGTATGGTTCTGGGAAAACAAGTTATTACTTCCATTTGGTCTCAAGGTGCATCAAAGCACTCAGAAAAGGAAATTCACTTTAATGCCCGTGGGTCCAAAAAATAAAAAGCACACTCAGAAATTTGAACTAAGTAAAAATACATTTCTGGAAGACTATAAATATTCATCTAACAAATCATTGATAAGATTTTAATACTGTACTAAATAACAATTTTATTAATTAGAATGCCAATCATTAAGAGAAATATTGTGTATATTATATTATATTGCATCTTGAGTATGACTTTTTTGGATATTTTGTTCCTTCTCAATGCTTAAAACAATGAAATAACACTTTAAATAAGAAATTTAAGTTATTTTTAAATTAAAAATAATTATAGATTTATAAGAAATTTCAAAAGTATCACAGAGAGAGCTATGTAACTAGTTTTTCCCTCCAATTATATGCAGCTATAGTGCAATATTAAACTCATGAAAGTGACCTTGGTACAATGTGTGTGCAGAGTGTGATTCCATTTTATCGCACATGAGTTTGGTATAATAAATAATGGAGACAAAGGGCTATTCCATCACAGTGAAACTCTCCCCCATGTTTCCTCTCTGTAGTACATCTCACCTTCACCCCACACTCCACCCCATCTCCTGTGCTGGTTCGTTTTACATGTCAACCTGACTGGGCTTTGAGGTGCCCAGGTATTTGGTCAAATATTATTCCGAGTGTGTCAGTGAGGGGGTTTCTAAATGAGATTAACATTTGAATGGTAGACTGAATGAAGTATATTGGCATCCCTACTGTGGCTGCACCTTAATTATCCATCTTATCCATTTATTTTGAGCAGAATAAAAGGCCAAGAAGGAATTCTTTCTCTCTGTGTACCTGTTACCTGGGATGTTCGTCTTCTTTTGGACTTCCTTTGGACTTGGATTCAGACTGGAACGAAATCATAGTTTCTCCTGAGTCTCCAGCCTGCTGACTGCAGACCTTGGACTTCTCAGCTTCCATAATTATGTGAATCAATTCTTATAGTAGACGTCTTTATGTAGTAGTATATATCAGTATATATGTGCCATATATATATATATACATACACATATAAATGTATACGTACTTCCTACTGGTTGCATTTCTCTAGGGAATATACACAATATATAATATATATAAAT
>NW_027529441.1:7295308-7396069 GCF_008692635.1 Crocuta crocuta | reverse complement strand
TTTTTTTTTTTTTTTACAAATAGTTTATTGTCAAATTGATTTCCATAAAACACCCAGTGCTCATCCCCACAAGTGCCCTCCTCCATGCATATGGGTACATGTACCCCAATGTTTATAGCAGTGATTTCAACAATAGCCAAATTATGGAAAGAGCCTAAGTGTCCATCAACTGACAAATGGATCAAGAAGATGTGGTTTATCTATACAATGGAATACTACATGGCAATGAGAAAGAATGAAATCTGGCCTTTTGCAGCAACATGGATGGAACTGGAGGGTGTTATGCTAAGTGAAATAAGTGAGTCAGAGAAAGACAGATACCATATGTTTTTACTCCTTTGTGGATCTTGACAAACTTAACAGAAGATCATGGGGGAAGGGATGGGGGAAAAGTTACAGAGAGGAAGGGAGGCAAACCATAAGAGACCCTTAAATACATAGAGCAAACTGAGGGCTGATGAGGGGTGGGGGAGAGGGGAAAGTAGGTGATGGGCATTGAGGAGGGCACATATTGGGATGAGCACTGGGTGTTGGTATGGAACCCAATTTAACAATAAATTATATATTTTAAAAAGTAAAAAAAAAAAAGCTTATGTATATCCTAGGGGTGGGAAGGAAATCAACAGAGTGAGAAGGCAATCTATAAAGCAGAAAATATCTGTAAACCATATATATGATAAGGAATTCATATCTAAACATATACAAAACTTAAAGAACTCAATAAAAGCAAAAACCTGATTAAAAGAGACATTTTTTCAAGAAGACATATAAATGGCCCTAGGTAGAGGGAAATGAACTTACCATTACAATTAACAGAGACGTTCAAATCAAAATCACAGCGATGCATCACTTCACATGTGTTACAATGACAGTTATCAAAACATAAGAGATACGTGCTGGGAATGATATAAAGCAACAGGAAACCTTTGTAAGTTGGTGCACCTTCAATGGAAAACAGTATTTAAAATCTTTTTTCTTAACTTAAAAATTAAAAATAGAACTACTATATGATCCAAGAACCCACTTCTGGATATATATCGAAAGGAAATAGCATCACTCTTTAGATGAGATATTTATATCCATGTTAGTTGCAGCATTATTTATAATGTTACATTATGTGTGTGTGTGTGTGTGTGTGCGCGCGCTACATACAACGAAATATTACTCTATCTGAATGCAGTAGGAAATTCTACCGTTTGCAAAAACATGGTTGAATCTTGAAGACATTATGCTAAGAGGAATAAATCAGGCAGAGAAATACAAATACTGTATGATCTCACTTAGATGTGGAATCTAAAACAAAATAAAACAAAAACAAACACTAACCAAAAATACCCATAGAAACAGACAGCGGATTGATGGTTACCAGGGGTGGGGTTGAGGGTAGAGGTGGGAGAAATGATTGAGAGTTAACAAAGGATAGAGATTTCTAGTTATAAGTTTAATAAGTTCTAGGGATCCAGAAGCACCTGGGTGGCTCAGTCAGCTAAGTGTCTGACTTCAGCTCAGGTCATGATGGTTGTGGGTTCAAGCCACGAGTCAGGCTCTGTGCTTACAGAAGCCACATGTCTGTGCTGACAGCTCAGAGCCTGGAGCCTGCTTCAGATTCTGTTTCTCCCTCTCTCTCTGCCCCTCCTCCACTTGCACTTTGTGTGTGTGTGTGTGTGTGTGTGTGTGTGTCTTTCAGAAGTCATAAATAAACATTAAAAAATAAGTTCTGGGGATCCAATATTCAACATGATGACTACAGTTAACAATACTGCACTGAATACTTGAAAATTGCTAAGAGAGGGACTTGATAGTCGTAACTTCATACACACACAAAAGGTAACTGTAAGTGGTAAATGTGTTAACTAACTAACCTTACTGTAGTAATCATTTTGCAATATATATGTATACAAAATCATGTCACACATCTTAAACATATAAAATGTTTTATGTCAATTATACCTCAAGAAACTGAGACTAAAATGATTCCTCAACATGTCAGGGGTCTGCACATGTAACATAGGTCCATCATGTCCATATATATGAAAACAACTGATAGGAGATCATAAAATATCATCACTTAGTAAATAGCATAAAAGTAAGTTCTTGATTATTTTTTGGTTGTGAAAAATATTTGCTAGTGACGGCTTTGGATTGAAAATCGCTACCATCCTTTCAATTGGATTTAAAACAAAGTAGAAAGCTACCAGAAAATTTAATTAATCCTAAATTCTAAACATTTCTACCTCACATCATTCTAGCATACAACTAAAATATTAAAAAAAAAAGTCTTTACACCTAAATAGTAAAATACCTACAACTTTTTTTTTTAAAAATGGAAAAAGAGAAAACAAAGTAGTATGAGTTCAGAAAAGAACTCTCAGAATTAAGAAGGCACAACTATAAAAACAATTGCAGTCAAATCACCAATTGATATATATAAAAACTCAGGCGGGCACCTGGGTGGCTCAGTCGGTTAAGTGTCCGACTTCAGCTCACATGTGACCTCACCATTAGTCTTGTGCTGTGCTGACACCTCGGAGCCTGGGGTCTGCTTCAGATTCTGTGTCTCTTTCTCTCTGCCCCCCACCCCCACCCCTCGCATTCTGGATCTCTCTCAAAAATAAGTAAATAAACATTAAAAAAATTAAAACTCAGGGTCCTTGACCTTTAGAATTGTGAAGATCAAGTCCCATGCCTCAAAGCTCCACTAAAACTTGTTTTGAAAAAGGCCCTGGTGAGGTGCCACAGAGTAGTCTAGGAGTTTTCACCATTTCTACACAGTCATGAATATATTTGTAAGATTTCCATATTCTCTAAAAAATTATTTTCGAAACACAGTGTGAGACCCCGAAGGAACTATTTAGTGAAGCTACATTCCACACTGGAGCTCTGTGGATACATATACACCTACGCTGTTACGAGTGGCCCTTTGCTTCTAAAAAAGAAAGATTTACCTCAGCAATGATCAGCTGTGGTTCCGCACATTATTTTCAATCAGCAATTTTTCTTAAATAACTCTCACCGGACAGGCCGTGATGCACAACCACTTTGATAGATTCTGTTATGAAGAACAGTTATTCCTCCAGGCAAAACATGCCAAGGAGAATGTGTAACTGAAGCAAATCCAGAGAGAGGAACAATTTATAGTGCCTCAAGTTTGATAGAAGTGGTCAGGTCATAGCTGATTAGAATATGAAATCAATAATTGAGTATGATTTCACAATCTACCAAAGTACAATAAAGTAACCAAAAGGAGTATGCTGTCAACATGAGACTTGTATATTAAATAAGATTAATTTGACACAAGAAGCCTTTAAGCTTATTTTATCAAACACATGACATATATATGTATGTAGTATGTATTTCTTTTTTTTAAATATTTTTATTTATTTCTAGGAGAGAGAGAGAGAGAGAGAGAGAGACAGCGTGCGCAGGGGAGGGTCAGAGAGAGAGGGAGATACAGACTCTGAAATAGGCTCCAGGCTCTGAGCTGGCAGTCAGCACAGAGCCCGACGCGGGGCCCGATCCCACGAACCGCGAGATCATGACCTAAGCAAAAGTCAGACGCTTAACAGACTAAGCCACCCAGGCGCCCCTGTATGTATGTATTTCTTAAACATTTATTCATATTTTGAGAGACAGAGAGACACAGAGCATGAGCAGGGAAGGGACAGAGAGAGGGAGACACAGAATCTGAAGCAGGCTCCAGGCTCTGAACTGTGAGCTCAGAACCTGATGCAGGGCTGGAACTCAGGAACTGTGAGGTCATGACCTGAGCTGAAGTTGGACACTTAACCAACTGAGACACTCAGGCCCCCCTGTGACATATATTTTTCCCTGAAGACAGCAAATAAATAAATAAACAAGTAAATAACATTTGTTTACCAAAAAAATCCCTACAGGTTATGTATCATTCACGAAGTAGATTTTGTAAGAAATTAAACTGCTTTTTAAAATCCTACTAAATTTAGGATTTTCAGAAATGCACATTCAGGTCTATGAGGAATACGACCTCTCCAAAAAGAAGGAAGCTTCTTGATATTAAGGGCTTCTCTTAAATTTACTTAGTATTTTACCCATAGCATCTAGTCCAGGGCTACGCCTAGAATATAAACTTTTCTTAGCATACTTGTTAGTTAATTATTTACCTAATACTTCTCAAGAATATATGCAAGTATTAATTTTATTATTTAAGTCTACCAAAAGCATATATTTCCCCTATCAATTAAATCCATTCTTGATAATTTCTTTTTTTAAATTTTTTTAAAATTTATTTCTAGGAGAGAGAGAGAGAGAGACAGCATGAGCAGGGGAGGGTCAGAGAGAGAGGGAGTCACAGACTAAAACAAGCTCCAGGCTCTGAGCTGGCAGCCAACACAGAGCCCGACGCAGGGCGCGAACCCACGAACCGCAAGATCATGACCTAAGCGAAAGTCGGATGCTTAACCGACTCAGCCACCCAGGCGCCCCCCATTCTTGATTATTTCTATCACAAAATCAGCTGCCACCTATAATACTATATCACCTCCAAATATGCTTTAAAATAAAAACCAAACATGAAAATACAAAAATAAGAGAATCATTAATTTTGGACAATTTTATAACATACTTAATTTTAAAAGTACGTTTTAAAAAATATTTATTTTTAAGAGAGACAGAGAGCGAGCACAGGAAGGGCAGAGAGAGGGAGACACAGTATCCGAGGCAGGCTCCGGGCGCAGGCTCCAGTCTCTGAGCTGTCAGCACACAGCCCGATGTGGGCTCGAACCCAAGAATGTACAATCATGACCCGAACTGAAGTCAAATACTTAACCAACTGAGACACCCAGGTGCCCCCAAAATAAAATAGTTTTAAAACAGATAATACATTGATTAACAACTACCAAAACAAATAAATACACATATGTGCACACACATATACACACAACCCAAAAGACAAAACTGCAGCATTAGTGGCCAACCCATTTACATAGCACAGACAAATTATTACTTAAAAGTTATCAGCAATTCATTTCTATTGTCAGAGACAGATCCTTGATGTTACATTTAGAGCTGCAAACACAAACACAAAACAAGTAATGGGCCATATATGTACCTTCTGCCTTCCTGGGTGAAAATTGAAGTTTATCTCTGGACAGACCCTTCCTCAACTAAGAGATGGACCATGTGGTGAGTTTATGCAGACAGATAGTATAATTCTGAGGGAAGTCTCAACTGCTGACTGGGAAAGATATATCATGGACTCTGATCACCTAACCTGGCTCTAGACCACCTAAAACTTTCAGGAGTCCAGGTAGTAGTTTCTTCTGAAGGAAGTGGTGTTTCAGAGATTAGTCATTCAGGGACACATCAGAGCAGCAGGCTTGAACTTGAGGATAGGAAGAACACATTCTGCTCTCTGAGTTCAAGGTGTGGGATCTGCCCTCTGGAGAGGAACAGTTGAACTGGACTCCTGAAAAGTGAAAGCTGACCCTTGAGAAATGGCTGGAGGAAGTCGAGGGAGGCACAGAGCAAAGACAGTAAGAAATCCTGGTGGAAAAGAACAATAAACCTAGTAGCCAGTGTGTGTGTGTGTGTGTGTGTGTGTGTGTGTGTGTGTGTGTGTGTGCTTTTACTTATTTATTTTGCATTTCAATGTCATTTTAAAATTCCAAATTTTTTAGAAAATTATTTATTTTTATTTTTTCTTTTAGTTTCTTTTTTTAATGTTTTATTTATTTCCGAGAGAGAGAAAGAGAGAGAAGGGGAGGGTCAGAGAGAGAGGGAGACACAGAATCTGAAGCAGGCCCCAGGCTCTGAGCTGTCAGCACAGAGCCTGACACGGGGCTCAAATCCACGACCCGTGAGATCATGACCTGAGCCTAAGTTGGACGCTTAACCGACTGAGCCACCCAGACGTCCCTCTCTTTTAGTTTCAAACCGGCTTTTCTTTAGTGAATAGCATATTGTGTGTGTGTGTGTGTGTGTGTGTGTGTGATTGCAGGAATGACTTTGCTTGTGATATATAACGATCTATGCACAAGGCCACTGGCTGGGGAAATAGTTTTGAAAATGAAAAGTAATCATCAGAGAGGCTCAGAGTAGGAGTTCCAAGCAACAGATGACAAAGAAGTCCTTAGGATGAATTTTTTGGAAATATAATCATTCCTGGAACAGGACTATATAAAAATCAAAACCTTAAAGCCATCACACACAAAGAGACAACCCAAGTTATGTTTTATATTATCCAGTTTAGAAAGACAAGGATGACCACTGAAGGTATGAGTCCTGGACATTCATTCAGTTTCTGCTTTTAAGAAGTTGTTAATATTGGAAGAAAATGAAACTCAGTTATTTACCCTCAAAGCTCTCCTTTCATTGGCCAATTTTTCCCAGAAACATAAGCAACAAGGTATCCCTCATTCTTTTTGAGATTATTCTGTTATAATAATAATTCTGTTATATGGCAAAGTCCACTTTGTCATATAACAGTTGTTTTGTGTAATCACTATTGCATTAATTAGAAATTGTATCTCCACATACATTAGGATCATAATGAAAGAGGAAAATCTTGAAAAACATAAACCACAAACCCAAAGCTTCAGATTTTAGTTATCTTTCAGTTTTCATCTTCCATACTGCCTTTGGTTTTGCTTTGCCTTGTTTTATTTTTTCTTGAATACAAGCAATAAACAAAGTCTGGGAATAAACTGTTGGTCTGGACTCACATTGAAAAGGCTGTCAGGTCAGCAAACATGATCAACTTGAGATAAGATATGTTTACTTTAGACAGAACTCTTGTAACTATATTGCCATCTATATAATCATTAAAAAAAATCCTCTACTGCTATATATTCTGGGAAGGTGACTTAGATTCAAGTTTCTAATCCCTTTTGCTTCTCATTTTCAGTGGTTGTTAAAATCAAGGACAGAGAGCAGCCTTGAAGGTTCCCAGAGCAGACAGAGACAGTTTAGTCGTGCAGGCAGAGCTTAATTTAGTTTATTTTTCAAGGCTAACTTGACCTGGATCATTTCTTGTTTTTGCCCCTGGAAAGGATAAGCAAAACTTGACTTGCTTCACAAGGCTGATAGGAGGTAACCACTGAAAATTGTAATATTATAACCAATCACTGTGAAGAATAGGCCATCACCACTTTCTCACTGTATAAGCTGCTTCTAAAAGTATACCCCTTAGCCTCATTCTGTGTCCTGATTTGAGTGCTCCTGGCTTGCAAGCTGTCTTTTTAGTACGTTTACAATAAGTGTTTACTAATTATTACCTCTGCCATTCATTGGTTTTTACATAGGCTATTTTGAACCTTTGGCATGGGCTAGTGATCCTTGGCATTAGCAAGTAACTGTGATGTAAAATAAGGGGACAATAGAAGCTTGGGAGTAAATCAGACATCAAGTCACCTTCCAAGGTGATAATATCTTATATATCACCACAATAATAAATAGGTATGGTTCTGGGAAAACAAGTTATTACTTCCATTTGGTCTCAAGGTGCATCAAAGCACTCAGAAAAGGAAATTCACTTTAATGCCCGTGGGTCCAAAAAATAAAAAGCACACTCAGAAATTTGAACTAAGTAAAAATACATTTCTGGAAGACTATAAATATTCATCTAACAAATCATTGATAAGATTTTAATACTGTACTAAATAACAATTTTATTAATTAGAATGCCAATCATTAAGAGAAATATTGTGTATATTATATTATATTGCATCTTGAGTATGACTTTTTTGGATATTTTGTTCCTTCTCAATGCTTAAAACAATGAAATAACACTTTAAATAAGAAATTTAAGTTATTTTTAAATTAAAAATAATTATAGATTTATAAGAAATTTCAAAAGTATCACAGAGAGAGCTATGTAACTAGTTTTTCCCTCCAATTATATGCAGCTATAGTGCAATATTAAACTCATGAAAGTGACCTTGGTACAATGTGTGTGCAGAGTGTGATTCCATTTTATCGCACATGAGTTTGGTATAATAAATAATGGAGACAAAGGGCTATTCCATCACAGTGAAACTCTCCCCCATGTTTCCTCTCTGTAGTACATCTCACCTTCACCCCACACTCCACCCCATCTCCTGTGCTGGTTCGTTTTACATGTCAACCTGACTGGGCTTTGAGGTGCCCAGGTATTTGGTCAAATATTATTCCGAGTGTGTCAGTGAGGGGGTTTCTAAATGAGATTAACATTTGAATGGTAGACTGAATGAAGTATATTGGCATCCCTACTGTGGCTGCACCTTAATTATCCATCTTATCCATTTATTTTGAGCAGAATAAAAGGCCAAGAAGGAATTCTTTCTCTCTGTGTACCTGTTACCTGGGATGTTCGTCTTCTTTTGGACTTCCTTTGGACTTGGATTCAGACTGGAACGAAATCATAGTTTCTCCTGAGTCTCCAGCCTGCTGACTGCAGACCTTGGACTTCTCAGCTTCCATAATTATGTGAATCAATTCTTATAGTAGACGTCTTTATGTAGTAGTATATATCAGTATATATGTGCCATATATATATATATACATACACATATAAATGTATACGTACTTCCTACTGGTTGCATTTCTCTAGGGAATATACACAATATATAATATATATAAATAATATACATATTTAGTGTTTATTTAGTTATATTGGTTATATTTGGTTACATTTCTCTAAAGAATTCAGATAAATACTACACCTAACCTCTAACAATCAATATTCTGTTTTCTATCTCTATAATTTTATCATTTCAATAATGTCATATAAATGCAAACATATTTTATGTGACTTTTTGAGGTTTATATATTTTTTCAATTAGTATGGAGTCCTTGATATCCATTTAAGATGATGTGTGTTTCTATATCCCATTCCTTTTTATTATCTAGCAGTATTCCATTAGTTTTATTTTTATCAAAGTTTAATTCCTCTCTTTCTTCTTTATAAAGTAAATCAGTAGAACCTTCTTTTAGACTGAAGCAAACTATCTGGAATTATATTATACACACACACACATACACACATAGGCACACATGCATACACAAGGTTAATGTACACATAAAAACACACATAAACCCATGTGCATGAGCATTATTGGGGAGGGGGGGTCTGCTTATTTTTTTTCCAAAAAGAATTTATATTTTAACTCTTCCTCATAGGCTACCCCTCCCTTTGCATTAAAATCATGTGGATACATGATGTAATTGTTTTCATTTCTTATGAGACAATTCTATACCCCTTCAGAATCTACCTCAAAATTTCCTACAGGCCATGTGACCAATAGCCAATTGGAGATATGTTGGTTCTCCTAAGGAAGAAGAGGGATTATTACCTGGAGGAAATCCAGAATGTGGCTAATATGTACATTTAAGAGGTAGAAGGGTGCTTAAGGTACTGTGTTCTATGGTGTTTTAGATAAGTAGGATAAACCACACAAAGTTTAACAGAGAATAGCTTACCAATATGGGAACATACTCCTTCGATATAGGAGTTAACATCCTAGCAAACAGCCTGAGAGCAGTCCTAACACACCTACGATGGCTCTTGGAAACTTGCAAAAAATGATGGTGTTCATTAACTGAAATAGAAATGCCAGAATTATAATGGCTTTGAAGGAGTTTCAAAAATCCAAAGAAGTGGGCTAAGATGCTCTCTTGTTGTTTGTGTCTCACAGTAAGATCTAAAGGATGTTGTGTTTACCAAAACAATGAAGGAGGGATGAGAAGACACACGAATTGTTGAAAAGTTTCAGAAGTGGCTTTTCTCTATCGAATTGACAATAGAAAATTTTATTACATAAGTGGGCTCCCTGATAACAATGGGCATAATGGGCTTTCAAATGATAGAAAGTAAGAAATGACATTTACCAGCAGAATCAAGTGACTGCAGATTTCACAGTAAGATAGGAATGGAGTGAAAATCACAAGTTTTCTATCCATACACAGCAATGGAGAAATCTAACAAAACACAGTGTTTCTTGAAACAAGATAGATGGACAGCCAACAGAATAATAAGAAAAAGATAACAAGATTGAAAAATGTGGTAGACTGAAAGATATCAAAGACAAAGGGAAGGTGGAGAGATTTTTTATTGTAGAAAATAGAAGGCAATGTGATGACAATAGAGAGAAATATTTAAAGATGGTATGCTGAGGAGTTTAAAGATGGAAGAAAGGCCCATGAGTCTAGGAATACAAAGAATACAGGTCTAGAAGACAGATAAGAAATGGCAAGAAATGCTTTCCTTGGGATATCAGAGGAAATAGGCCAGGCAAACAGTTTTGACTTAATTAAACCAATCTGATACTTCTGGGCTCTAAGAGAATAAATTATGTTAAGGCACAAAGTTTGGAGTAATTAGTTAGATCAGTCACAGAGATCTAACACTCATTAGAAAGCTGAAGATAGTCACCAAAATAAAATGATACCACCCCTACCTAGTTTTTAAACTTAATCCAGTTTTCAGTCCAGAACCCACGAGCTACAAAAAACCTTGAGTTCCTACTAGGAAGAAATTTTCAGCCCAAGACTAATCTATTTTATAGCAATTCACCTTAGAGTTCACAAAGGGATCTATAAGCCAATACTTGATTAAATGTGAATTGAAGAAAAGGGAAGACCCAAATGTTAGAGGATTTAGGGACAAAATGACCCTTTTCATATCCTTGTTAGAGTGAAGATAAATGGGGGCCACATCTAGCTTATAGTGGACCCCCTATATCTACAAAATCACCTAGTACTCTGCCTCATTCTCTGAATTATAATAGAAATGGATGTGCTTGGTACATGGAAGAATGCTCATATTGGTCACTTGACCCACGGTGTGATTAATATAATAGTGGGGAAGATCTAAACAAGTTGCTGAAACTGCATAAAACCCAAGATAGAAAATGAAAAACAATAACACCTACTGGGGAGAGGGAGAAGAAGATACACTTTAATGTGACCTTAGATTGGTGGATTATTTTTAGGTAGGTTATGCCATAGATTCTTAATGTTGGGTATTTCTCCCTATCACATCCCAAACTAATTCACCAATTTTAAGGTATTAAAAGTGTATGTAAATTCATGGCTGACAGCAAACTACCGCAAATAAGCGTAGCCTCTATTTCAGCTGCTGTGTCTCATACGGCAGGGTACATGGTTTCTGGCACCTAGTAAATGGGCAATAATCTTATGAATACATACATTTTCATCATTATCTGGAAAGAGGACCAGAAATAGTTCTTACTAAGGTGAAATAGAGAAGAGGATGATTTAACACATTGTTCCAGGGCTATATCAGCTTTCCACCTTTTGTTGTAATTTTATCCCAAAGTATGTGGACTGTTAAAACAGTACACAGGACATTGTGGCTGGCCACTGTATGGGTGCATGTTAACCAAGCCAGATAAGCCACAAGTGGGAAAATGTGGGAGAACTCCATAAAAAACATTTGATTTCAAGTGGAAATATGATAGACAGGTCTTTAACATGGTCCCACAGTCTCTACTCCTGGCATGTACACCTCCATGTAATCGCCTCCCTTTTAGTGTGGGCAGACCCTGTGACTTGTTCCTAATCCATAGATTAAAGCAAAGATGACAAAATAAACATGATGACATGTGCAAGAGCGTTACATATTAATGAAAGTCTTGGTGAAGAAACATATAAATGAAAACTGGGTGGCTCAGTCACTTGAGGGTCCAACTCTTGATTTTGGCCCAGGTCATGATCTCACGGTTGTGAGTTTGAGCCTTATATCAGGCTCTGAACCAATTCTCTCCCTTTCTCTCTGAACCTTCCCAGTTTGTGCTCACTCTCTTTCTCTTGAAATAAATAAATAAACTTAAAAAAGAGAAGGAAATTGTCAAGTTATGACTGTATATGGAGAGGACCGTACAATGGAATGAAGGATGGTGTCTGGCCAATAGCCAAAGAGAAAACAAGGTTCTTGATATAATAATATTCAAAAACTGAATACTTTCAACAACCACATAAGCTTGAAGATCACCAGTTATAGATGGGACTACATTACCAGCCAACGCAGATTACAGCCTTGTAGAATACCCAGCTGTGCCTGGCCCAGACTTCTGACCCCCAGAAATGGTGAGATAATAAATGTATGTTTGACATTGCTACATTTGTGGAAAAATTGTCACAAAATAATAGATAATTAATACAGTAGAAGACAGCCCTTCAAAGATTCCAGAGCCTAACATATTGATGATGTTTTTAAGGACCTACTAATCTTGGGAAAGTAAAGAGATTGACAAACTTTTTCAGAAAGATTTAGATAGTAAATATTTCAGGCTTTCAGTCCATAAGATCTCTGTTGTAGCTATTTAACTTTATCATTGTAATTTCAAAGCATACATTGAAAATGCACACATAAAAAAAATACACACATAAACATGGTGGGTCCGATGGCCCATCTAAAATGAAGAACAAATGTCTGCATTTGTCATTTCTTTTTTTTAAATTTTTTAATGTTTTATTTATTTTCTGAGAGAAAGAGATAGAGACAGCATGAGCAGGGGAGGGCCAGACAGAGAGGGAGACACAGAATCGGAAGCAGACTCCAGGCTCTGAGGAGCTGTCAGCACAGAGCCAGACACAGAGCTCAAACCCACTAGTCATGTGATCATGACCTGAGCCAAAGTCAGACGCCCCACCGACTGAGCCACCCAAGTGCCCCTGCTTTCTCATTTCTAACAAGGATCTAGCACATTATTTTGTATAATTCTTCAGGTTCTGGGGGGCATCATCTTCCACACATGTGAATAATATTCAGACTCATTTAACAAGTAACATGGAAAACTTAGGCCCTCAACTCTGTGTGTGTGCCACAGGAGAAAACTGCAGTCCAATTCACTGTATGGTTGGGAAAGATATTACATGAAGTTTATGGCTAGGCCTTAAATTAAAATGTAGTCCCTTAGAACTCTGGAGCAAGGTCACATCATCTGCAGGAGGAAACTATATGACATTTGAAAAACAGTCCTTAGAATGTGGGCCCTGGTACAGATGGAGCATCTGACAATGAATTATCGAATGCTTAGGCAACCACAGAATTCCATATTAGTTAGGGCCTGTCAGACCCACTAGTGCATAGGTTGGGTGGGTAAGATGCAAGTCATTACAACAGAGGTATTATATCTGGAATGCATCCTACACATCACCATTACTGCTTCATCAACACTTCTACCAGCTCATATCTATGGCTTCATAGCAGGTTCTTATGAACAGAGGATGTAAAAAAAAATCAAGCTTGGATAAAAGGTAGGTTAGCTAAGTATGTAATGTAATCCAAAAATAGATCCTGTGATATTGCAACCTCACTCAGGTGGCAGTGAAGAGAAAGCCTCCCAGTGTGATGTTATGAGCAGTGCACCTGTTATTCAATATGCAGGAAAAGAGAATTGGCGCGTGGTAAGCGTATACACAGATATAAGAACACGTAATGGCTTATTAGCCTGGCTAGTTGGTCATGTGGCTTAAAGGACAAATAAATATTGGAATGATAAAGAAAATTAAGGTTTGAAAGGAGAACTTATGAAGGGTGGGGCTCCTTTAACTCATGTTACCAACCACAAGAAAGGAATAACCATAGAAAAATTACTGAACATTTGGATAGTCAGTATGACTCTATTACTTGACATCAGCCAACCTGTGTCATCTGCCACCCCAGTGCTGACAGAATAGGTTAATGGATGAAATGAGCATTGTGTCAGGGATGAAGGCTACATAGAGGGTAACAACATGTGCTTCCACTCACCAAGACTGCCCTAGTTGCTGTCATTGCTCAATAATCAGCCAGCTGTCCACAAAGACCAACCTTTAGTACCTAATATGTTCATCCTTTAAGGAGACCAGCCATCCACTTGTTAAGTTTATTGCACTGAACCCTTTCAACCCTAGAAAAAGGCAGTGGATTACGTTTACTAGGACCAACACATATTCTTGGAATGGGTTTGCTTTTTCTACCCATGGGGCCTTGAGCAATTCCAATTTTTGAGGAATTATGGATAGTTTAATCAACAACACAGAATTCTACATAATGTTGTTGAAGACTAAGGGATCCATTGAACAAGTGAGGCAGAAGGTGGGGTGGTTGATTAGGTAAATAATCATGGAATGCTTTGTCCTGTTACATTGCAAGCCATGCAGTCACCATGTGTCTGTTAGAACATTAAAATGATCTCATGTAAATGAAACTGAGATACCAGGTTAAGGACAAGAACTTGTGAGGATTGGGCATCTTACAGGGTAAAATATATACCCTTAATCATGAACCAGAACTCTGGAAAATCAACCATGCAATTTCCAGACAAATTTTAATGAGACTGTTTTTCTTTTTGTTTTGTTTTGTTTTGTTTTACACACTTTTGCTTAGTAATTGCATTTGTAAAAAATTTTACCAAATGGCCCTTTCAAGTCAAAATACATGTAGCCCCATTCTTTTGTCTGCTGAAACTCAAGTAGGGAAAAAAAAAGCAAATTTCAAAACCATCTTAAAGATACACTTTAAATGATTATTTTAAAATCCTTTTAATCAGAGATGTCAAATACATGCATTGTATGTTTTCCTCTCTTAGCATCATCTTTTAACTATTTTTCTTGGCACAAATAACAAGAGAAAGAAAATTAGTTTCTCTTATCCTGAAAAGAAACCTTCAAAGTTATTATTGATCTTTTCACATCACATCAAAATTACATTGATTGTGGGCCAGACAAAATATTGGCAATCAAGAGCAAGTTCAGAGTAATTTTGGAAGTGTGAGTTGGCCTAAGTCAGCAATGAGGAGAGTCAGGCTTTTTGAAGATGGCTCTCCTGTGCTCCTCTGATACCTTTTTTTTAAAATGGCAATTACAGAAGACATGGTGCCTACAAATTAGTCCTAGCCCAAGGTGCACTCTATCAGTGCCAGAGATGAAAGTCACGATGACACCTGCCAAAGGTAAGGGACAACCACAGCCCTTCACACATTTACCCTCCAGCTTCCTCGAAGAATATCAGCATTTCCTGTTTATCAGATGTGCCAGATGTGTTCTCACTTTTAGTGAGATGATTCTAAGCATAACACTCTAAGGAGCATGTACCAAATGTCTCCTGTTCTGTAAAGTATGACTATTGAAATTTCTAGACCTGAAGTTTCACATATCCTTGGGAGATCAAGAAATTGTAGTGCATCAAAGGCCTATTATTGCAAATAAAAAGATCTAAAACAACATAAGACCTATGATAATCTTATAAAATATGGTGTTTGCTTTAATGCCAACATAGCATGTCAAAAGACCTATTATTACTGTTGTTAGATAGATGATAGATAGAAGATAGAGAGATAGATAGATTAGATAATAGATAGATAGATTAGATAGATAGATCAATCATATACAGATAGATAGATCAATCATACACTTACAGTGTAGACTGTGTATACTGCAAATTACTGAATATAGACGGTAATATAATGAATACAAATATGTGTGTATATATATGCATGTGCATATATACTTTACGTTTCAAGCATTCTTTTATTCATTTTCACTCTTTCAACAAATATTTATTGAACTACTAGCATTGGGCAGGCATAGGAGGTACCATTTTAGCAAGAAAGCCCTTCCAGCACTTCTTACACTCTGTAAGGGTGATAACATAAAAATGGAAATACTATAATTAGCATATAGTATGCACTGTGTTAACTATTTACTTTTATTATCTGATACACTTTTTATAAAAGTTTATTGGTAAATATTACAACTGAAGCCAGTTCTTCAAAGACAATATGTTAAGGAAGAAGGCTTTTATGCAAGGTTGATTGGGGTCTCCTCTATGAAGAGGTAACATTTAAATAGAACCTTGAATTATCTGAAAATAAAGTCTGTGCATAGGTCTCGGGGAAAATCAGATAGAGAGACCCTGAAATGAAAACAAGTTTCCTATGTTTGAGGGCCATCAAGGAAGTACCCATGAGTGAGTGGAGAGTGTTAGGAGAAGAAGGGATAATATAAAACCCCGATCAGACTGTGTGGTGTCTTGTTGACTATAGCAGACAAGTACAGATTTGACTAAGAATGAGATCACAAGTATTATTGATCAATTACATTTAACAATTGCCCTATTGAAATTAGGGTAGACTGAAACTACACCACTGTTGATCATGAAATGGAGTAAGAAATAGAAGGAAAAAATAGGTGTGATCAAAATTACACTGTCTGAATTTGTTGTAAATGTTTTAGATGCTTAATTATAGTAATAATAAATATAATTGTAATAGTAACAACAATAAAAGGTTGGATAGAAGGCATAAAGTCAATATCTACTTAAAAAAGTCAAATTTTGGGATGCCTGGGTGGCTCAGTTGGTTAAGCTCCGACTTCGTCTCAGGTCATGATCTCACGGTTCATGGGTTCGAGCCTTGCGTCAGGCTCTGTGCTGACAGCCAGCTCAGAGCCTGGAGCCTGTTTCGGATTCTGTATCTCCCTCTCTCTCTGACCCTCCCCTGCTCACGCTGTCTCTCTCTCTCTCTCTGAGAAATAAATAAAACAAAAAAAAGTCAAATTTTGTCATCTGGTCATATCACACATAAATTCAAAAAAAGAAATATTCTATGACATAAAAAAGTTATAATATAGAAAGTATGAAAGTTTAGAAACAAAACTAAATATTGAAACAGCAACTGAAGTCTAGTCATGGGACAAGGGAGATAAGGGAAAATTCTTAAGAGTCCGACTCATTTGAACTATCAGCTATTCGGGTTGGACTGGGGCAGAAAATCTGATGTTACACATAGTTTAAAGTAAATGACTTCTAAAAGCTTGGTCCAGGGCAACATGGCAGAGCTAAGATTTCCTGAGTGCATGAAACTGGAAGTGGAATCAGAGAACCAAGAGATTCACCAACCACTCACAAAGCTCGCAGTTCTGTTGTGATACAGACTTCAGCTATTTTTCTGCTTGCCACGTGCCTTTCCTCCTACGTTTTTTTTTTTTTTTTCTGAGAGAGAGAGAGAGAGAGAGAGAGAGAGTGAGCAGAGAAGGGTCAGAGAGAGGGAGATACAGAATCCGAAACAGGCTCCAGGCTCTGAGCTGGCTGTCAGCACAGAGCCCAACACGGGGCTCGAATCGATGAACCATGAGATCATGACCTGAGCCAAAGTTGGACGCTTAATGGACTAAGCCACCCAGGCACCCCTCTTCCTTACATTTTATAGGCTTTCTTAACACATTAACCTGTAGCGTCTAACAAATAACTTTGTCAGGTAGAAAAATGCCACATTGGTTAAAACTTTCTAACATTCTAATTTTCAGTGTCAAAATGGCAGGGAAAAAAGATAAAGTGAGTTGAGTTTCATGTGACACTGACTCTATTATACTTGTCCCCTGACTCAAGGGGTATTTTAATATGGCTGGGAACTTCTCCTCCTTTTACTGACTTAGACAAAAATTTCAAGTGTTTCTAACTTGTTTTAAAGATACAGCTCAACAATAACTCAGTCCTGGATATCCATGGCTACAATAGCTTTCCACTTGAAGCTCTCTCTTTATTCTTTCTCTTTCGTTCTTTCTTTCTTTCTTTCTTTCTTTCTTTCTTTCTTTCTTTCTTTCTTTCTTTCTTTCTTTCTTTCTTTCTTTCTTTCTTTCTTTCTTTCTTTCTTTCTTTCTTTTCTTTCTTTCATTATTTTCAAGTGAGTTACCATACAGTGTAGTCTTGGCCTCAGGAGTAGAACCCAGTAATTCATCTCTTACATATGACACCTAGTGCTCATCCTGAAAAGTGTCCTCCTTAATGCCCATCACACATTTAACCCCCCACCCCCACCTCCAGCACCCCTCAGTTTATTCTCTGTATTTAAGAGACTCTTACGGTTTGCCTCCCTCTTTGTTTTTATCTTATTATTCCATCCTTTCCCCTATGTTCATCTATTGAGTTTCTCAAATTCCACATGAGTGAAAATATATGATTTCTGTCTTTCTCTAACTTATTTTCATTAGAATTATACTCCCTAGTTCCATCCATGTTGTTGCAAATGGCAAGATTTCATTCTTTTTAATCATTCCATTTATATATGTGCCACATCTTCTTTATCCATTTGCCACTTGATGCTCTCTTGTATAGGAAGGAAGGTGAACTAAGCACGTAGAACACAAACATCTCAAGCACCTGGAACTTGGCTTCATTAAAGATTTACGTAAAACTGTTGGCCAGCAAAGCCAAGATCAATTTTACTAAGAACAAGAAATCTAAATATTCCATGACACAATAAGAAAGAGTGATAGTGAGTGTTTTGCTTTCATTGTTCGGCAGGCTTTTCTTATGTTCCTTTTCTTACTTTAACCATTCTGGAATTTATGTTTGTATATTATATGAAATGTAAATGTGTTGCTTTTTTTGAATGAATAGTCAATTGTCAAAAAATTGAATGGCCAACATTTTACCCTGAATAGAAATGAAACCTTTAATTTTATAGTTTTTTATACCATATTCAAACAACTGATTCCAAACTAGTATTTTGTTCCAGTGATTAATTTGAATCAATGCCACCACACTTGTTTAGTTATTGTTTTGTACCAATACAATTCATTTAGTTACTATAGTTTTGTAGCATGTTTTCATAGCCTATCAAACTCATCCCCATTAATTAATTTCTTTTTCAAAGTAGTTTTGATTTTTCTTGCTAAATTTCTTCTCCCATGAGTATCATCATCTTAACATGGTCTATCAAATTTCTGTTGAAATTTTGGATATGATTTAATGGAATATAGAGATCAATAAGGAGTTTACAATTTAGCGTATCTCCAGTGATAAACATATCATATCCCTTATATTAGTCAGCATACTCCAGAAAAACAGAACCAATAGACATATACAGTTAAAAGATTAGATGTGTTTTAGGAATTGGCTTATATGGTATGGAGGCTAAGAAATTCCACAATATGTTATCCTCAAGGGAGAACCAGAAAAGCTGATGGTATGATTCAATTTGATGCCAAAGGCCTGAGAACAGAGGGACTGCTGGGTTAAGTTCCAGAATGCAAGGACTTGAGAAGTAGGAGGTTTCATGTCTGAGGGCAAGACAAGATGAATGTCCCAGCTCAAGAAGACAGAAAGAGAATTTGTCCTTCCTTTGCCTATATTGCTCCATCTGGACCCTCAATGGATCAGCTGATGTCCACCACCTTGGTGAGTGTGGATATTCTTTGCTCAGTCTACTAAATCCAATACTGACTTCTTCCAGAACATGCTCACAGAAACAGCCAGAAATAACCATTTACGAGCTAACTAGGCATCCCTTAACCCAGTCAAGTAAACACATAAAATTAACCATGAAATCTCTCCCTCCCAAAAGTTGTTTTTGTCTTTAGCTGAATTTTTCCAATCTCTTTGTATACAACTTAAACATTTCATGTTAAACATATTCCTAGAAACTTCATAGATTTTTCTATGAATAAGATCTTTCTATGAAAATGTAGAGTTAACTATGACTTTGTATTGGAATACTATAATGCTTTTGTACATTGATTTTGCATCTGATTTCTTGTCTAAACTAATGTATAAGTACTAATAATTGTGTCACATTCTTGTTTTTGCAGATATTACATGAAAATAGCAAATATTTAATAAAATAGCCTGAATAAGCAAAGAGGAATTTCAATTGGAAGCAAAATAGAACTGCAATTATTAAGTCATTCTTCTGGGAACTTTTATTAACTAGTTGAATTTTAATAAATCTCTAATTACCAAGGCACTTTGTCTCAATGTCACAATTTATCACATGACACTTCAGGTCACAGAATCATATGTGTACACAAAGTTCATTCATTCTTCACATCATTTAGCTAATGTTACCCCAGAAATTACTTTTGATCAATTAATTACTATTATATGCAAAATACTGCAAGGAACTTAAGTCTGCTATGTGAGTGCACATATGTCCACTAATGCAATACAACTTGCAATTTTTATTCCTACTTTCATTAAACAAAGAATAAAATAGCAATTTGAGAAAAAGCAGAGAAACAAACATACCTTCAAGTCTTGTCTGCTGTACCCATATCTATTAGCCAATGACCTCAGTGAAAGTCATTACCACTCCTAAGAGGAGATAAGTGTATTCCTGTTGTGTAAATAATCATACAATGGTAAAGTAAATGAGTGAAGCATTTTTGGTGTCTCAGAAATGTAAAATGTTGCAAGTCTGTATTTTCCATCTCAATTAATTTTTTTCCAAGTATGACTTGGATTGGATTTTGTGGAGAAAGCATCCTGACTTATTGGACATCCCTCCCCCAACCCCAATTTATTACTGATGATTATTTCAATACCTTAGATCACTTAAAAGGGCTAATTGCAATCTTTTAGAGATCTGTTGTGTTTGTTGCTATTAGAAGCTCACTTAACTATAACTTGTAATTATTTATAAGGGGTGGATAGCCATTTTATTTAGTTGCCCTCTTTTGACCAGTAGAGAGGGATATCTCTCTCTACTGATATGACATAATATCATGAGGCTAAATCTGCAAAAAAAGTAATAAATCTATGTGGCCTTTAAAAAAAATCTTTCCTGGGTCCCCTGGGTGGCTCAGTCTGTTAAGCAGCCAACTTTGGCTCAGGTCATGGTCTTGTGGTTTGTGAGTTCCAGCCCGTCCTCGGCTTCTGTGGTGACAACTTGGAGCCTGGAACCTGCTTCAGATTCTGTGTCTCCTTCTCTCTCTGCCCTTCCCCTGATCGCTCTCTGTCTCTCAAAAATAAATGTTTAATTTTTTAAATAAATAAATAAAAACTCCTTCCCTTCAATGAGATTTCCTCTGACTTAAAAACTATAAGATTATGCCAAAAACTAAATGTATTACAAATTAGTTTTTATATAATGACTGTCAAATAAGTACTTTTTTAGAAAAAAAATCAATTATATGTTATTTAGCAAGGTCAAAAAAATTACTTTTATCATTTGTCTCTGTAACACTGAGGAATGGCATTGGTTGGAGGCTTTTTGTTCTTTAAAAAACTGCCTTTATTATTGCCTTCCACCTTACATGATCAGCAAGCATCTTCTGGAAGATTCTGAGAAATGTTGATTATTGGACCCTGACACCACCTAAGACCTACAGCATCAGAAGTTGTGATTAGCAGTATGTGTTTTAACTGTCCCTATCAGGGAATCTGAGAAACTCTAAACTTTGAGAGCCATTGGACTAGGTGATTATCCACCTCTCAGAGAAACTTATATTCCAGGGGGGAAGATACAAGCAAATGGAAACCTAGCCAAGAATGGAAGTCCAAGCATTATTACTGAAAGGTGACAAAAAAGGGAAATCTTCCATTGTAGGTAGAATTTGTTGACTCATTAATTCCAATGAATAAAAATAATGACCATTTGTCATGACCCTTTCCAGTGCCAAGACTCAGGGACTGCTATTATTAATTACCAAAATGAATTTCAATTTACAGATATGAGGGCTCAAAGGAATTAAGAAATGTGCTAATTGCCGGAGTCATACACCTAGACATCGTTTAAAACCCATTACCTGCTCTCTCAAAACTACATTCTTTCTAACAAATTTCAGTGTCTCCTACTCAAAAGCTTATTTCTGCTTACAAAGACAACTTACAAAGGCTATTCAGAATAAGTGAGACACTTGTTTGCACATGATTCTAAGTGTTTAAGTTAAATTGGATGTCATGTTTAAGCGATTTCTTTTGTTCTAGCTAGTGTCTAAATTGCACTGTATATAGTAGCTGCTTATTTTATCTCAATGTAGACCTTTCAGGATGTGATAAACTATTTTTAAGAAACTGAAGAATTCTCAGGGATTTACCCTCCTCTCATAAACAGTGTGTCAACTCATAGAAATATTTCTTCAATTAAGATAGTTCATGAACAGGCTGACCTATCCCTAGGATCAGACTATTTCTTGAGTATCTTAGGCCCAATGTGTGGGAGGGTAAGGGATTCTGAGCTTCATTGTTATTCTCTTAATATCAATATATTTTAATCAGACTTTTTCTTTAATGATATTCCAAATGGCCCATGAAACTTGAACACAGGACAGTTTTTTTTTAATTAATTAGTTTTTTTAGTGGATTCTAAATTGATTCACTTGGTCTGGCCTCCATACTTTCTATACTAATATCCTATTTCATAACTTCCAGTTTCTCACATTGTCTCCTTTTAACTGAGTTATTAGGAAAAAAAGGATTTTGTCTTTATAGTTTTATCCTTAGCCTGACCCATGTTGGGTACAATAACTTCTTGTTGAGAGAATATTACATAAAATATTTTAACTCCTATTATATGATTATTATAAAAATAGAAACTTCCGGATTTCACTATTATGCTGTCATATCCCTTTCTCTCTAAGGCTTAATGGATCTGAAACACTAGTATTTATTGTGTTCAGGGCATTTACTCACTCTTTTTTTCCTGACATCAGTATTATGTAATCACAATTTCCATCCTACAAATAAATGAAAACACTGAGACCTTGAATCGTTTTGTAAGCTGTTCAAGGTCCTTTGGATACAAAATAGTGGAGCTAAGATTTAAACTGACCACACTGACTACAGAATCGATAAAAATCTAGTTCACATGGTCAACATAAGTGTTCTGGCAATCTAGAATCTTGTTGTTGCAAACATATTCAGAATTGCAAATTTGTTGGGTGGTTTTCTTTTCTTTCATTCTTTCTTTCTTTCTTTCTTTCTTTCTTTCTTTCGTTCTTTCTTTTGTTCTTTCTTTTTTTCTTTCAATATTTTAATATTATTTATGGGGTTGTGGAAGTAAGTATGTGAATGGCTATTCATTTTTCATTGATAAAATATTTTACAGTTAAATAATTACCACGTCTTTAAAATATTAATGTAAGTTTTCATAATCATAAATCTTATCTCCCAACTTGATGTACAATATGGA
This sequence comes from Crocuta crocuta, assembly GCF_008692635.1. NCBI lineage: Eukaryota > Metazoa > Chordata > Mammalia > Carnivora > Hyaenidae > Crocuta > Crocuta crocuta. The sequence continues at coordinate 7,373,201 of NW_027529441.1, read as the reverse complement.
TTTTAAGTATTAAGTATAAATTATTATTAAAAATGATGGAACTGGAATATAGCCTTGAAGTCCTTATGCTAAAGTGATCTGTAATCTCCTGTAAACTACATTAAAAAGAACTAACAGCTAAATCCATTTACAAAATACCCAACATAGTAGTTCTACCACAGACACCTTCACAATCAATTCAATGCAATGAGAAAAAGCCCATCAATCAATCAGCCAGACATTTAATCAAAACACACAATGAAAAATCTATCAAAACAAGGATCTGAAAGCAGTTGAACTTTGATTACTTGAACACCAATGGGCATGAGATTTGAGAACCCAGTTGCCTCTTCATCGAATACAAGATGCAGCTACCTGTTTTTCTGTGAACTGTATTGTCCCATTATTCAGGATGGTGTTTTTATCAACCAATCAATTTTCTAGGAAGCAATTATTTTTCCCAAAAGTTTACAAATACTCAAGTAAGGGAGAATACAGTAATGTATTTTTTTAATCTGTCAAAACTTGTTATACTTAGAAAAAACTATTCCAAATTAACAAATATTAATTATACAGCCAATCAGAAGATGAGGAAATAAAATTTTATGGGCAAAATTGATTTCTGGCACGCTCATTTAACTCACATTCAGGTAACACAGTATATACTTCCTTTGCTCAGTGTTATAAATGTTGCTCCAAACTAGAGCAACATCAGAAACATCAACATTGTTGCCTTCTTTAGGCTTACTGAACAGTTATGAAGGTGGTTTTTGTTCTTTGTTTCAGTTATGAGCTGCTTTGTTATCAATTGTCAATAAGGCTCAAATTTGTTTTCTCTTTTTTATTTTTCATTTTCAAACATCTGACTAAATATCACTTGATATCTAGACTCCCTAGGCAATTACTTAATTAGGAAAAATTTGTATGATCTAAAATTAAATTGAATGATTATTCTTCTTTGGAGAGTGAGTTTGGATTTAAGTTTTAAACTAATGGGGGACATAAACTGGCTTCCATTGTTAAATAATTCTGTGACATCTTTTGCAAAAGATATGAGTAACATTGTTTTCTAGCTTAATTCTATTGTAGTGGGGCCCAGTATTATCTTGGAAATAATTGTTTTTCAAATCCAGACACAGAAGTAAATAAAATGTAAATGAACTTCAGTTAAACCTGTGTGAAGGAATATGAGGGTCAACTGTATTTCTGAATCTGGGTCACTAGTTTAAGCCCTGTCTACCACCACTGCATTTTGTTGGGTTTGAACTACAGCATCTCATCAAAAAGTTACTATCACCCTTTTTTTGTAATAGAGTTTTATGGAAAGCATCTCTCATCTAAACTGGATACATGTGAACAAAGAATGTTGTGGAGCTTCTCTGCTTAGGTGAGTATCTTATGCCTTCAAATAGAAACACTTTTTAACTTTTGGGTTTTTGTCATTTCTTTGGGGTTTTGTCATTTCTGACATTTAGGAGATGGGGGACTTCATCATGTTGTTCATCCCTCAAATCTCATTCCACATATAGTTTCCAGGATATTTATGAACACAAAGAGTTAGCATGACTTTGATGACCAGCCTCTTTCCCTGTCAGAGGGTCAGCCACAAATAATGTTTCTGTTAGAATGACCCAGTGCTTCCTGAAAAGTTAAGGACCTCATTCTAAGTCTGGTCCTCCCCCCACATATTTTCAAGTAGATAACACTCTTCTTATCTAACTTAGACCACAGGAATAGTTTTAAAAGTTGATATGCTACCTCTTACTAAATCTGCCAGACTACTGTTTCTCTATTAGTGCCCTGGAAACACTCTAGTGAAGAGAAAATACAAGAGGGAACACTTGCATTTAGTTAAAGAGCCACCAAAGACCAGCACTAAACAAGAAGCCAATCCTTCCTGTCCACAAAAGTCATACTGCAGGTTCTTCCTTGGGTCTTATGTGCTCAGTATCCACATTTTGGTCCTGCACCCACTGATTTTAGATTTTTGAGATGGCACGTTCTCTGCCTTTTTTCCCCAAAAACCTCTTCCACTACCCAAATTTGGACTGTGCATCTTGATGTACAAGAAAATGGCTCACATGGTTCTCTATTTTGATCTATTGTGAGGCACTGCCTCTTGGTTACTCCTTTGGCATCTAGCTTTCCAGCAAGTAATTCTCGAATTCCTCTGGCTCTAAAATAAAGAGGCAGCCTCCTCTGAGCTAGTCCATCCTTAGATGTTGCAATTACTTATTTAGCAGGAGTCTCTTCTCTTGAAACTCCCAGAGTTGAGATCACCTCTTTACTGCCTTTGAAGGTCTAAAACAGTGAGAAAAGTAAGGAGAATGAATATGCAAGATTAATTCCTCATTATTCCCTGATGATTCTATTTTTATTCCAAGACGTAAGCTCCCAGGGAAGGCTAAAATCATAGTTTTTAATTTATTAATGTCTTCTATAGAGATAACAAATGTACAAGTTTAAGAAAACATAATTTTCTCCAAGCATCTCCAAGCCATCAGGGGATGCACAGACCCATGAGGTGAAGTTTTCATCTGTATTTTCAGCATCAGATTTTCTTGGAGAAGTAATTTTATGGATAAAGTTGTTTGCGTTCCCCAGACATGTAGATACCACCTGACTCCACAGCAAGCGTAGGCAGTTAATTAAATGTTCAATAAAGCACCCACTCCAGACCTAAGTAGGGAAGAATACGCATTGGGGTCTTGGGCTCCACCTGAGGCTCACACTCATAGTTTGGCTTCCGTCCTATTTACAGAATGAAAAAATAGATGAACAGCTATGTAGAAGTTGTAGTAAAATAAATGGGATCATCAAAGACCAAGACAATTTATTTTGTCTACAACCAAAAAAGACAAAAAAGCCTTTGCCTAGAGCCCGAAGCTCCTGTGGGAAGAAGTTGGGTTTCAGCTTTGGAATGCAGTTTTGCTGAAAGACTGGTTAGAAGCCTCTTGAGAGAAAGCCTGAGGGAAAGTAACTGCCTCTGTCACATCCAATGCTTCAAAGAGAAGAGGAGCCTGTAATTAGGCAAGGATGCATTCAGCTACTCCCTGTCATCCTGGGGCAGACATCCCATCCCCAGCCTCCTAAGACTCACCCAGTCATTGTGTGCCTTCACAGTGCACTTAGCAGTGTTACACAGGGTTCTCCAGATCCTTCTCTGTCCAGAGTGAGCACCTCTCTTACTGACTTCCTTGTCACTTATGAGCTGCCTGGCTTCAGGCAAGTTTCTGACCATCACTGTGCTTCAGAAATTTTGCCCAATGGCAATAATAATATCAATGACTTCGTAGACTATTTAATTTATGTAAAGCATGTCAAATAAGACCATAGTAAGAATGATTTCAATAAATATTAGGAATACTTGATTTAATGTTTTATGCTAAAGCACATTGACACATCAGTGACTAGATTATCACAATACTGTAGAGAATCTAATGTCTTAGGAATTGAACCCACTGACCAAACTATGAAATTCATTCTCAGAGTATTTGTCACAATTTGCAAACTACTTAGTAGTGAACACAACTACCAAGTGGTAGAAGTAAGACAGAGGCCTAAGCATCTTCACATTTGGTCCAGTCTTCCTTCTTAACTACCACACTGACCCAATTTATGAAAGTTTTCCATGGTTGCATTAGAAGGCCAATCTCTGAGTTCCTCATAGGCTTCAGACAATCAGACAGAAGAAAGGTAGAGGTTAGTTAATCTCTTACTGTGAATTATTAGTAAGTAGTACTATTAGTGGTAATAGTAATTATAGTGATAGTAACAGGAATAACAATCATTTATTGAGTTCCAAGAGTTGTGTCCACACATTTAGTTTCACAGTTGATGCTCAAAACAACTTTGTGAGGTGAACGCTATTATTTTTATCAAGTAAGGAAGTGAAGTCTGGAAAATTAAGTTACTTGCCCAAAATCAGATCTGGGGAATGGAGGCATCTGAAATCTGATGAGGTTTCTTATTTGTCAAAGGCATTTTTCACCCATGTGGAAATATAAATCCCATAGCAATGAAAAACAATGTACAAATTCAGGGATTTATTTGACTACAACATTGTCAAATTCCTGTTAAAATCATAAGATTTAGATTTGGAAGAAACTTAATATACCATATGATTCTTGATCTTTTATTTTGTAAGACAAAAATAGAGGTTCGGGGGGGTTGAGTAATGTGTCCAGGGTCTACCACTTTGTTTGTTAGTAGCAGAAACAAAATTAAAAAACATGTCCTGTCTCCTGTCTAAATCTCTCTATTTTCTCTCTCTTTCTTTTCCTTCCTTCCTTCCTTTCTTTCTTTCTTTCTGTCTGTCTGTCTGTCTGTCTCTATTTATCTGGAATATATTTCTATTTTTATAGCAAATAGTCTATTTTTTTCTAGATGTCCAGAAATCATGGCTCAAGGTAGAATTAAAGTCACTCCAAAGCTAAGCAAGGTAGAATTAAAGTCACTCCAAAGCTAAGCATATTTCCACTTCTGGATTGAGTCTGTAGGTTTCTTTGCGCCTAAAGCCTTCCTCCAGTCATTGAAAACCATATACAATATATAGTCATATTATCCCCTTTAATATTTTTCACTAAACACATCTTCATTTGTTAATCCTCAATAATGAAGCCTCAGTCCAGATCCCGAAAGACCCCTAGGCTTACTAAAATCCACAATGTGTAAGATGTGTTCAATTCTCTGAGAGACTAACAGTTCTCAGAGAAAAAGAAAATTCCCTTCAATAGCTGCCCCGTTTCCCCACCCCACCTCACAAACTATAGAATTTTCTATTATTTGAAAGCTCATTTATTTCATCAGAAATTGCTAAGGGCATTACCTTTAGAGAGATTTTTTCTGCTACTAACTCTTGTAAACTCTGCCACTAACTACTTATAAAATCTTGGTTAATTCTCTTAACATCTCTGTGCCTTTTAAAAATAGAAATAACTGGGGCTCTGGGGTGGCTCAGTTGATTAAGCGTCCAACTTTGGCTCAGGTCATGATCTCACTGTTCATGGGTTCGAGCCCCACATTGGGCTCTGTACTGACAGCTAGCTCAGAGCCTGGAGCCTGCTTTAGATTCTGTATCTCCCTCTCTCTGATGCTCCCCTGCTCACGCTATCTCTCTCTCTCAGAAATAAATAAAAACATTAAAAAAATTTTTAAATAAAAATAGAAATAATAATAGTCTCTTGTTAAGTTTCTTTAGAATATTAAGTAAACTCAAGTAATGCATTTATAAAATTCCTGACAGAGTTAGACAAATACATGATAGTTATTAATATTAATAATAAAATACCCAGACATTCTATAGGCTACCCACCCTACTAATTTGACAATTTGACACACAGGTTTTCAGACCTCATTAAATCCCACCGATATTCTAATAGAACCCAAGCCATTTGATGAGCAATAATCTTTCAATTGTACACTTCAGCCTACTTGGGAGGGTAACCTGGTTACCGTTTCATACCTCCCTCCAACTTCTGCTCCGTTTACCTGTCCCAAATATACTAGTGTAATCCCCTCTGCCACCTTATCTTCCTACTTTCAAAACTCTGCATTTACCAATCTACCTAAAACAACATATCCTACAGTTTGCCATGCCATTCTGTAGGACTGCCTCATTTACCATGCCCTCTCAGATCACCCCCACAAGAAGGAACTAACACCTCTCTCCTGCGTTTCTTATGTATTCCTTCATCTTGCTTCCCCCAATTAACACTTAGTTTCACACATAAAATCTCATGTCACCTTTATATGTGCTGTTTCTTTCAGTAACAATCAGATCACAAAATGTCTCAAGTCTCCCACCCTAAGAACAATTCTTTAGCTTACTTCCTCTCCAGCTAATATTTTACCATCATATTTTTCAAAACAATGGAAATATAGCCCATTCATCTTTCTTCGCAAATTATTCACTTCCTTGAAATATGTCTTATGTTTCAATAAAATTTTAGACATTTTTAAAAAACCCATACAGCAACAGCCCCATGTGTGTGTGAGTACACGTGCACATTTGTGTGCCTTTGCTGCTTTTTATTCTTTCATATGTGTGACATGTGACATGGTAAACTCAGACATCCTTTTCAAACTTCTTTCTCTTTGGTTTCTCTGACACTGCACACTTCTCCTTCTTCCAGCTTTCCTTACTCAAGACTCCAAAATTAGTTTATCTTTAGTCTTCTTATTATCTTGCAAACATGGTTCACTCTAGTTTTGATTCCTCCGTTATCTTTTTTAGGTTAATGCTTATTATTGGTTTGATTCATCCATATACTGGGATCCCACTCACTGCAAAGTTTTCATAGATCTATTCACCATTAAATATTTTTTTTCCACATTTATTACTCTCTTAAGTCTCATTCTGAAACTGAAACTGGATTACCTGCCTGTGGTTAATGAATCACCTTGACTTCCAGAATGTGGTCTGACAACCATGTTGGAGACAAGACCCAGAATGTTGACAGCTCTCATCTCGGACGGACGCTAACTCTGGAATGCTAGTTCTAGACACCAATGAACACTTCTAAGAAGTGTCACTGTAGGAGGTGTCAAGATGACTCAAGACCTGGTGTGGCTGCTAAGACAGGATGTCCAATAGAATCAGTGCATTTTAATGTATGTAAATTTTTAAAGATTATAACAATGCAAGTGAGTTTTCCATTTACTGTTTTGTTTTCATTTATAGGAAAATTATATGCATGTGTGCTCTGAATTGTAAAAGACAGAGTCTTCACAGAAACACAGAACATTTTCACATGTTTTTTAAAGAATAATTTAAAATGAAATTTAGGTTTATTTATTTGAGGGAGGAAACATGAGTGGGAGAGAAAAAGGGGGAGAGAGAGAATCCCAAGCAGGCTCTGCACTGTCGGTGGAGTCCCTGATGCCAGCTCGATTCATGAACCATGAGATCACGACCAGAGCTAAAGTTGGACACTGAACTGACTGAGCCACCTAGGCACCCTGCATTTTCATATCCTAATGACAGACCGTGAAGAACAATTCCATCACATATTACCACAAAGGAAGTAGAAATTTCCCATGGTCTTGCTGTTAGTTGATATTCTAGTTGACTCATCTGAGTGATGCTGTAATTAAACAAGAGCAGATTTCCTCAAATTGAATATTATGAGAACTCTTAAGTATTATTTTATTATGTGTCCAGTGTAATGAAGTTCTTCCATGTAAAGACACTGTTGATATTTTGTTATGTCAAAGGAACTACAGGTAATATATGAGTGTTTACTCTCCACACTACTTTTTTTTTTTCTAGGAGAGAGAGAGACAGCGTGAGCAGGGGAGAGTCAGAGAGAGAGGGAGACACAGACTCCGAAATAGCCTCCAGGCTCTTAGCTGGCAGTCAGCACAGAGCCCAACGTGGGGCTCGAACCCACGAACCACGAGATCATGACCTAAGCTAAAGTCAGACGCTTAACCGACTAAGCCACCCAGGCGCCCCATCTCCACACTACTTTTAACTTAATTTACAAATAGAGAGAGAACAGAAGGGAATATTTGTGGGAGAAAACACATTGCAAATGCAATTTGAGTGAGTCAACAATGAAAACATAGATAAATAAGACCCGTACTCACAGTAGAGGTTAATTCAAAATCACAAAATTTGAGTTAGTCAACAATGAAAACATGGATAAATAAGACCCATACTCACAGTAGAGGTTATTTCAAAACCACAAAATAAAAGGTGGTTGAAGAGAAGTGGGCGGTGGTATTAGGCTCACTAGTTAAGGACAACAGTAAAAGGAATTTAAAAATCTATCTTACTGTCCCTGTCATCAGAGTATAGAAAAAAACAAGTCCATTGGATGGTATCATTATCTATCAATAAGAGATATAACAGTTCAGTGGAAGAAACTTTTTTTTTTTTTGGTTTGTTTTTAATGGCACTGTACCCTGAGTGGGATTAGTCACCAAAACACTGATCAGAGTAGCCAATAATACCATCAATAACAACTCTGTGGTTGTTCTGAATTTTTATTGAAAGTGAGGCATGGGATTTTTTTCAGATATTCAGTGAACCCTACTGAGAGAAAATGTTGAAATCAAAACACAGGATCGTGAAGGAAATGCCTGTTGTCTGGCACAGGTATCAAGCGGCTAGCATAGAGCAACATCGCCAGACCATTGCTTTCAGATTGAATGTTGCTTCTGTTGGTGTTCTGAAAGAAGTGAATGTTCAGTTATGAAGACTCGGGATGCCAGGTAAGAGGATAGAAACTACCCACGGAGGTCAGTGGGAGTGCCTAAAGGGAAGGACTTTTCTCAGAAAGCAGTCACTGATGAACCCACACACTCCCCGAGCTTTTGATTGCCCAAAGAAAAGGCTGCAATTTAGAACATGGAAGAATCTTTGTCATGTTGAAGAGTAATGAATGTGTCTCCATTAGCCACTGGGGTAAAAGACCCTAACACTGAAGCAGATTTGTTTATTTGTTTGCTTTGTTTTTTTTTTTTTTATTTTTTTCATGTTTTATTTACCTTTGAGAGAGAGAGAGAGAGAGAGAGAGAATGTGAGCAAGGGAGGGTCAGAGAAAGAGGGAGACACAGAATCTGAAGACAAGCTCCAGTCTGTGCTGACTTCTCAGAGCCCAACGGAGGGTTCTAACCCACGAAAGGTCAGATCATGACCTGAGCCGAAGCCAGACGCTTAACTGAATGAGCCACCCAGTCACTCGGAAAAGGGTGTCTTGCCTCCCCATTGGGGAATTGAACCCCCAGTCTCCCGCGTGACAGGCAGGGATAGTCACCACTATGCTAATGAAGACAGCTCGTTTAATTTTTATAAAAGGCTGGACACTTCATGGTCAATTCTAACAGTGCGGACTTCTTGGGTATTTGTGTCATTGGCAGTGGGCCTGCTAGAACCTGACTGACTCTAGTTTGTCCCAGTTCCTGAACAACGTGAGTAAATTGGACTTCTTCAGTCACTCCTGTCTCCCTAATTTTGTGGAAATAAGTCAACCCACTTTGAGAAAATTTGGTTACCTGTTGGATAATGATTCCAATTTGCTACAGCAACAGAGAATTTTCATTGGAAGTAGCAGCTGAACCCCAATTCTGGTAGAAGGATCTTTGGAACGTTAAAAGAGGGAATCCATTGTTTAAGAAAACCTATTTACATCTAAAAAGTTTGTAAATTATTCTTCCAACTGCAGTGCCTGCTAGTCTGCAGGAAATTGATTCAATTTCTTTTTCTGTGATGAAGTGGCTCAGTGTTTTTATAGATGCTCTGAATACAAAGCTCAGACAGTGGTGTGAATAACTCTTTCTGAAGAAAAAAGAAATAGTGTCCTTTTCAAATGATGAGACTGCAGTGAAAGTAGTATTGATAATAAGGTTATGCTTTTACAGACTTCTCAGTAGAATATTTTAATCAAGTAATATTTTCTGACCTTCTTTTGAGTATTCATCAGTTTAAAAGTATATCCTGATCGGATTAGACAACGCAGCACATTTTCTGTTAATCCTCGATTCTATAGTCTTTGCTTGATATTCTATTAAATTTTTCTGTTTGTAGATTTACTTAAAATAGTAAGTATACCTTTGATATATCAATACATTTGTAATATGGAAAGATAAAAAACGAAAATCCTCAAGATCAGACATTGAGCTTCATGATAAAATATCCAATCCCAGTTGTAATGCAGCAATATAAAAATAGTAATAAAGTATTGTTAACCTAGTTGTAATGCAGCATATAAAAATAGTAATAAAGTATTTTTAATCTAGACAGGTTGTTCCCTAATGTTATATTATTTGATTTGAAATGAAATTATGTCAATACAAAGAATATAATTCGTTATTCAGGGTACTCAAAGATATTTATTTTATTTAAATTAAGCATGCATAATAATTAACGGTTTGCAAATTAAGATTATTATTAAAATAATCATTCAAATTTATTAAAGTTACAATGGCATGAGAAATGCTCTTTATTTAATGTTAACTGAAAAAAAAAGTGCAAAATGACATTTTAACAATAGCCCTAAGAACAGACAAGATTGTTTTCTTCTTTTTTCTCTTTTTTCCAATTCTTCTATGGTGAGTTTACGGTTTACTGTATTTAAAATGATGACCTTGTGTTTGCTATATTGAAACACAACCATATTGGGTGCTTGGCTGGCTCAGTTGGTTAAGTGCCCAACTTATGCTCAGGTCATGATCTTACTGCTGGTGAATTCAAGCCCTCGTTCGGCTCTGTGCTGACAGCTCAGAGCCTGGAGCCTGCTTCAGATTCTGTGTCTTCCCCTCATCCCCAGTCTCTCTCTGTCTCTCTTTCTCGAAAATAAACATTAAAAAATAGAATAAAAACACAACCATAAATGTAATTTAGGAAATGTATCATGCATTTATATATACATGGTTATTCTAGCTATCTTCTATATATGTTCACATATACTCTTTTAGGAATTGTCCCTACATGTTTATAAAATTAGAGATTGTAATTTATATGGAATAGGACTAGCTAGCAGAGTGTTTGTGTGCAGTTTAATACATTGTGATCTTTGTGAGAGCACCCAACCAAGGGTCCTTCTGTGCAAGCGCACATGGGAGGAACAGAGAAAGGAAGACAGATAATCCCAAGCAGGCTGTATGCTATCAGCACAGAGCTTGGCCTGGGGCTCCATCTCACAAACTATGAGATCATGACCTACGCCTAGATCAAGAGTCCATTGCTTAATCAACTGAGCCACCCCGGCACCCCTCTGCTTTTTTAAAAAAAGAGCCTCCTGTTTCCACAATTTAAAAATCCATTTCAGTACATGAAAATCTAATTTGCTTTGCAGGGCTGAAATCCCTTGGATAGAAAGTCAATGGGAGATAAATGAGGAGTAACCATAGGGGGAGGAGGCTGAGGGACAATTGGCAGAAATGGGAAAGAAAAGGTGTCTCCTAAAATTACAGACATTTACAAAGCTTCTGAATGTACTTCTTTTTAACAAATGCTATGTTTAGACACAGAAAAAAAATTATGCTTGGGAATAAATGAAAAAAGAGCTGTTTCTGTATTTAAACAGCCTATACGACAGTGTTTAAAGCACACTGTTAGTTTGGATTAGTTTAATTAGCAGTAAAAACTACATTTAAATGATGACCCCTGTAAATGTATATTTTCCAGAGGATATCTGCAAATACTAAAAATATAATTGTTTAAATAGGAATTTAAGATGTGGAAGAGAAGTTTTAATAATAATTACAGTGGGATCTGCTCATTAGCTGCACTTTGAGATATAGTACCTTCCCTGCAAAATGAATGGATGTATCTCTTGATCTTTTGACCTATTGTTTAACGCATTTTGGGGGATTATATCTTTAAGGATAATTTTTAATGTCAGGTACAGAACATTAAGAAAAATATTAGGCCCATCCCCATTGACAGGGATATATTCGACAAGAATTATCTTTATCAAGAGGACTATGTTAAAACATACCACTTATATTTACTAACACATTGTAAATAATTCTATACTTCATACAAACACAATTCTTAATATTTTTAAATCAGCCTAGCTGGAGAGCTGAGGATGGTAGGCCTTTGCCTACCTGCTTATTCTAATTTGTCTGGTTCATCCTATTGTACTTCTCAGAATTTTCGTCTATTATAGGGATCACACAAAATGTAAGACAGTGCCCCATAGTGTATTGTACTCTTTGTTGCTAATGCACAATCTCTACAGAAGGTATAAATAAAAATTGATTAGAAGTATTTTACTTGCCATCTGGAAGTCCAATATCAGACTTCAATGAATAGCCTTCATCACTTATAGACTCTAATATCCTGGCTCTTTATGATAATATTCTAAGGGCAAATCCAGTTCATAGTTACCTTCCCCCCCCCTTTACTGCATTAACCTATTGCAGTTTGATTTCAATTACCTTGTAATGCATATAAAAATAAATTACAGAGAGAAAATATTATAGAGAAGCTTAACATGTTAATGGTAAATTAAATACACTGTCTTCTTCATTATGAAAATTCGCAATGCTGTGGAGCATTTAGCACTCTCTCCTGGAAAGCACTCAACATTTTATATGCAGATAAGTCAACAGCTCTGGTGAACTTTTGCCTTACTCAGTCATTAATACAAGGAATAAATGCTGAAAATTTTCCAGTTGCTTTACCCACGTACAGGTGAAAGGGAATTCACTCTTTCATACAGAGCATCCATTTCAGGCATGTCGCTCAGGCTGTTCCTTCTGCAAAAAATCCTTATGTTCAGTGGTGAGCAAAGAAGTGCTAATTTTGATTTAAAATTTAAATGTTTAAATGCATGTAATTGTCTCATTAAAGTGACTGTAAGATCATTGAGCAACCAAATGAGTATAGTTTTCTTGTCATAATTAATGGAAATAATTCTCGTAACTTGCAATAGTTCCCACTTATCTTTTTATATCCTGGCGATGTCAAATGTAATGAATCAGTTTTCATTTATTAAAGTTGAATTGGGAAATGTAGGTCGAAGGGTACAAACTTGGCAGTTAGAAGATGCATAAGTTCTGTCTGGAAATCTAATGCATAGCATTGTGATTATAGTCAACAATACTGTGTTATATACTTCAAAGGTGCTAAGAGACTATATTTAAATGTCTCATCAAAAAAGAAAAAGAAAAGAATGATAGTCACATATCTATACTATGGTGGTAATAATACTGCAATATATGTGTATCAAATCAAGTTATGTACATATGAAACTTGCATAATGCTATATGTCAATTACATCTCAATTAAAAAATAAAACAGTTGAAATTATCCAAGCAACAGTAATCATTTTTTGTAAGAAGAAACACTTTGTAAATCTAAATTTTATTTCTAAATCTATTTTTCCTTAAATTTGTTACAAATTTTGATGCAGAATCATCTCATATGTCTGCTATAAATTTGAAAAATTTTGTTTCTAAATTGTCTTTAAAAAGATAATCTTGGGGCACCTGGCTAGCTCAGTTGGTTAAGCCACAGGTTCTTGATTTCAGCTCAGGTCATCTCACGGTATATGAGATGGAGTCCTGTGTGGCCCCTGCTAGCACTCTTTCACTCTCAAAATAAATAAACTTTAAAAAAATTAATCTTAACCTTTCCTGTGTGCTATCAGGAATTTCTTAAATTTTAAACTCAAACTTCTTCCAAAGAAGTTTAAATGACTTGCAGGTAGAATAATAAAACTTAATATGATCAAAGTGAAGAGTAAAACAGGAAACACTGTGTTTCATTGATATGTTAAAAAAAAGTTTTTTAAAAAGGAGAAAGAAATGGAGGCAGGAAGGAGGGAGGGCAGCAAGGGAGGATAGGGTGAGTAAGGGAAGAAGGGAAAGAAATAGAAAGGAAAACAGAGAAAAGGAAGAGGGAAAGAAGAAAGAAAAAAGAAAGGATAAGGAGGAACAGAAGTTCTGTAATATTACTTTTAATTTTTAGATATAAATGCATAGATGTATATGAATGTAGATACACACAGTTATGTACATAGATATAGATGAAATTTCTTCTAGTGGCTCAGTTATTCTAAGTTCAGAACAGAAGAAGCTTTTGTCCTATTGCACAGTGAACTCCCCTCGCTTACCTATATGGGTTTGCTTTCCTGTGTCCCAGATTGTTCTCATCATCAGTCTGTACAGCTCCATTTATTTATTTATTTATTTATTTATTTATTTATTTATTTATTTATTTTCATACAGCTCCACTTAAAGAAATGTGTGTCTCCGTACTATAGTTCCTGCTCTTTGTAGATCTTTAGAGCTATACCACCTGAGTAAACATTGTACCTTTGTATATCACTTTGTATTTTGATTACCCAACAAAACTACATCACATTCTAATTGATAAGAAGGTATGGATAAATGATAGGCACATGTATATAGATGTTCAGATAAATATGTTTGAAAAGTAAAATTTCTGTGTCTGAACACAACAGAGAAAATGTAGTTCTTCAAAGTTCAAGGTAAAAAGTATAAAACTATTGTTCATGATCTATTATTTTTAAGTGATTGCTATAAGTTTATTAGTCAGATACTATGGGTTCTTTATGTAATTCCCTGATAATAATTATTCTTGGCAGGGTTATTATTAATAATAATGTTGAAAGGTGCACATTACCTTATGTTTATAAGCTGGATTGCATACACAACAATTCAATGGAATTATTAGCCACTATGTATTGAGGTTTTTTTACTTATAAAAAGAATGAGAAAAATGGAATTTACAGTTTTTTCTAAAGGGTCCTATTATTCTATTGTTAAGAACTCTAAAGAGTCTAAGACTTTACCCAAGTTGCAAACTAATAAGTAAGCCTGTTATAATTTCATGGAAGTTGAAAGAAGCCATGGGACCCCTGGGTCAGAAATAAAAACTTTTATTAGGCACAGCAAAAGCCATAGCTAGAGTGTTAGCATAATCACATCAGATCCCTGAGACTCAGTTCCCACAGGATGAAGGCAGGTCAACCGGCACACCTACGTATACAGTGAAAAGCGCTGTACCTGTATCAGTAAGTACACAGGCCTACTTTTTGTCAGTTAAGAGATGCTACTTCATCCCTCACGATTATACTCTACAAATACAACCTGTGAAACCACCCTGGTAAAGGGTGGCCAGAGCCTTCTTGGCAACTTTCTTGGCATACTCAGCATTTGATTCCTCGAATTAAAATGAAAACTTATATCATAGGCTCTACTACAAAATGTAAAGTATATATCATTCTTCTAACATGAAAATTATTTTGCTGTTTCAAAGAAAAACTTGAAAACTAAGGAAAAAGTAGGAGGAAGAGGTAGACCAAGAAGGATCATACAAGCTAGAATAAGACACGGGAACCTCTATGAATTCTGAGGATCCATCCATAAGGAAGGGGCCATCCAACAGTTTCAGCAACAACACTTTTTTTTAAGAGAGAGATATAGAGAATCCTTAGCAGACTCAGCACTGTCAGCGGGCTTGAACCCATGACCAGTGAGATCATGACCTGAGCCAAAATCAAGAGACAGATGTTGAACCCACTGAGCCACCCAGGCGCCCCCAGCAACAACTTTTTAATATTCTATTCAGAAATACTCCAAAGCGTCATGCAGTTGTAGGTCATCTAACTGGCAACAAGATGTCTGTCTCCAACAAGTTATTGAAACTCAATAATAGAATTTTAGACTTGTTGACATCAAGAATTAAAACTGAGAGATCAGGAGGTGGGTTTCATCCTCCAAATAGAGACTAGAAATAAAGCATGTATCTAATTCTTTGACAAGGCCTGCAAAAATACATAAATAACTACAATGGAAATTAGGAACTGTGGCCCTTGGGCCCTTTACACTCAAGAACAGGAGAAAATAGGGCACCTGGGTGGCTCAGTAGGTTAAGCCTGAGCTGGCTCAGGTCATGATCTTGCAGTTTCTGAGTTTGAGCCTCACGTAGGGCTCTGCACTAATAACAGCGTGGAGTCTGCTTGAGATTCTCCTTCTCCTTCTCTCTGCTTCTTTTCTCTCTTTCTCTCTCTCTCCCTCAAAACAAATACATAAACTTCAAAAAAATTTAAAGAATAGAAAGAAATTAGGTGTATTAATAAAGTAGGAAAAACATGTGGTGAGAGATAAAATTTCCTTTATAGACTCAACCCAGCAAATCCAAGCCCTGGACCAGTTTCAAGTAATGGAGAGTCAGAGCACAAAACTGGAGCCCCAGGGAGACAGCTTGCATCTGACCCAGGGTGGGGAGAGAAGGTGTCTAAGCTCCCTGCATCACTGAGAAAGTGAAACTTAAGCCCAGAATAGCCTGATTACTGAGGTAGTGCTAAGCATATCAATTATAATGAATACCTTTATTATTTAATTAAAGCCATTAAAAGATGAAGAAGAGCTAAATTAAATGTCATAGATTTCATGAAGTAAGGAGCTGATGAAATTTTTCATCATCTAGGAGTCAAGATATAAAGTTGTAATTATATTTTTATTTTTTATTGTCTAAGAGCTTTTGGAAAGTCTGAGTATGAAGACTATTGGCTCCCTTACCTATGAACAGTAGAATAGATCAAGAAGTATTATGAGTCCCTTTGTTTTATAAATGTTTATTTTTATCTGCTACCCCATGATTTCTAGGTCCTATTAAAAATATGGAAACTGCTATATATTGGAAAAAAGAGAACATCACACGCTCAGGTATGTGTGATAAGTCATAGTGAGATAGTGTGTAAACTTGAGCAAGGAAGAGGGAAGAAAGAATGGGAGACAGAGAATCTCAAGCAGGCTCCATGCTGTCAGTGAAGAGCTGATGTGGGTCTCAAACTCATGAACTCTTTGAGATCATGACCTGGACCAAGATCAAGAGTCAGATGCTTTACCTACTGAGCAACCCAGATGCTATGTGTGAAAAAACATAAATGTGCATTTATCAAGCCACAATACCAGTAGTTAATTATTTTAAATTATCTTCTATACATCAAGTTATACTATTATTTGAAGTATTTCTATAACATTATAAATGATGTTAATATAAATATGGTACTATTTTAAAACAGTAATATGTGAAGAGAAACTTTTATCTTGTGATACATGGAGTTGGGTTCACTTAGTTGTAAATGACAGACAACTTAATGGAAACTGGCTGGAATAAAAATTGACTCATGTAACTGATGAGTTGAGAGGCCTAAGATCTGCTTTAACTTATGCCTGGATATAAAAGCAGAAACATGATCATATCCATTTCTCAGCTATCTCCTGCCTCAGCTCATCTCTATTCTTCACTGTCAGACAGATCCTTCTTTTGTGGTTTCAAGATGGATATCCACCATCCAAGAAAATCAGTAGGAATCCTGTGTTCTCATAGCTTCTTCATATGTCATGTAATCCATGTTTAGATTATGTGCCAGCCTTGAAACAGAGTGACTTTGGCTTGGATCACCATTTCTGTGATGTTCTAGATATAGGGATGGGGCCCACGTGAGCTGTACAGACTGAAGGGTGGGGATCTGATCCCAGAGTCATGTTTCAGAGCTGCTGTGCTAAGTATGGTAAAGAACTTTTGGGAAATCAAAATGAAATATAGACACCTTACCTTATTGTAACTTTTAAATGGTCTTTCAAGGACAGGGCATGAGGGGAAAAGTAAAGCACTCAGTTCTAACCACAACCATCATGATTTTTTTTTTTTTTAAATATTTTTATTTATTTCTAGGAGAGAGAGAGACAGCGTGAGCAGGGGAGGGTCAGAGAGAGAGGGAGTCACAGACTGAAACAGGCTCCAGGCTCTGAGCTGGCAGTCAGCACAGAGCCCGACGCGGGGCCCGAACCCACGAACCGCGAGATCATGACCTAAGCGAAAGTCGGACGCTTAACCGACTAAGCCACCCAGGCGCCCCATAACCATCATGATTTTAAATATAGTTATTCTAATCTTTTCATCAGAATGATCCAAAAGATATAATATATTTTATTTCCTTTTGAAATAGGTATTGAAATAAAGGAAGGAAATTTAAGGAAGGAAATTTAAGGAAAGGAAATAAAGGAAATTTAAAAGAAAGATGCAATTTAATTTAAAAATATAATATTTAATCAGGCTTTATTATTTATACATTCTATGATTAACTGATTACATGTTATTGAATTGTAGTTAATATCAATACTTGTTTCTTCAAAATATCTATAATAATATATATTGTTGCCAGTGCTCTGTTTTCAAATATGGTGAGCAAAATAGAATAAAAACAGTTTTTCTTAGATGCTTATTTGGGCATCTAAAGCTCAACCTTGGATTGAATTTAGGCATGCGCAATGATACATCTGCATTTTTCCATTACAGGACAAGAGCTGCTTGTGTAGTTTGGAAATTGGCAGAGCTGAGTGCTGAGGCATGTCTACAATTAAGTGCAGCGAGCCCGTTAACTACCTGGCTTCTTGGGCTCTGAGAGCAATGAGTCCATTGTAAGCCAGTTTTTAATTTAGATATGCATATATGTTCACATGATGTTTTTCAAATCAGAAACTAGTCAATCCTATGTCCTTTCCTCATTGACCTACTTGTCCCTGAATTAAAGAACAGTAGAAGGAAACTGCTGCTTACATACACCTCTGAAAACAAATGACTGTGCTTCATCTCAAGTGTTCCATTCTTTATAGAATGAAGACAATAACCTTTCTGTAATAGCACAAACCTAACTTGCCCCAAGGATATAAAACACCAAAGTATAAGCTGAAACTAGGTCATCATAGGAGCATTATGACTGGATATACCTGTGTTCACGCCACTCCTCTATTGTGATGCTCTCTTATGAGCTTTGAAGTGGGTGAGGGTGGAGGGGAGAGCTGGTTAGCTAGTACGAGAAACTGAATATCATTAACCTATTCACTTTATAAAATAAAGTTAATAGTCTTCATGGTTATCGAAAATAGATGGTAATAAACCAAAACATAGGAGGTCAGTAATTAAAAATAAATACATGACTCTTTGTTGTGTATATGGCTACATATGAGTGTTGAGAGTGCATACATTAGGGTTGACATATTTGTGTGATCTTTCAAACTCCCTCCTTCCTTCCCTCTCTCTTCTCTCTCTTTCTTTCTTTCTTTCTTTCTCTTTCTTAAATGAAAGTAAAATGTAAGCTTAGAACAGAATGTCCAGGACATATATATATTACATAAATAAATTATATACATATATTATTTAGACATAAATAAGAGAATCTATAATTATTGAGATTAATACATTAATAAATTTTCATGTGTTAGCTCACTTAATTCTGAAATTGCTGCATTTTATTTGTCATTATCCCTATTTCCTACATATGATGGAGGCCAAACTCAGAGATTTTGTGTGATTTGCCAAGGATTTGAACAAAAACCATATTAACTTCATGTAAGCCATAAGCTAGTGTTATGTGGTGCTAAAAAGGCTTTGCTGAGGAAAAGAAATGACAGTTTATATTTACCAGGATAATTTGAATTTACCACCTGTGTTTCCATATTGTCCTTTTAAGAGCCACAATAAGCTTTCTACTAAAACTCAACTTCCTTCCAATATAAATTTCACTT
Source organism: Crocuta crocuta (assembly GCF_008692635.1). Classification (NCBI taxonomy): domain Eukaryota; kingdom Metazoa; phylum Chordata; class Mammalia; order Carnivora; family Hyaenidae; genus Crocuta; species Crocuta crocuta. Next base: position 7,354,202 of record NW_027529441.1, on the reverse strand, counting down.
ACTCTTAAATAAAAGTCTGGTTTTTGCACAGCTGCACAATATTTTCAAACTGTTGTGTCAGCTTTACTTAATACTTATTTGTATGGAAATAAAGGGAAATGAATATTTTAGAAACAAAAAGAAGAAAGAATGACTTTCTTGACATGTTCTTTAACTAGTGTCGCTTTTTCCTGGTTAGAAGATACAATTACCCTTCATTTTGGCAATTATGCAGTGATACAGCAAATACAGAAGAAGCAAAATAAACTAGAAGAAGGATGACTATTTCCCCCACCTTCAGGGTTTCTTGGCATTATTAAAAAACTAAAATGTATATGCCATATTGATTTATACATATCTGGGATATTAACCAATTTCTTATTCCATTTAGATACAGTGCTTCCACAAAACAAATATGATAAAAATCAATTGGGAAACACAAGAAGCTTCTCCTGATTAAAAAGAATATATAAACTCAAAATATTAATTTCCATGTTATAAAACAGAGAAATATCCATTTCTCTAAAATATGCCATCAACCATTTTAAGTTTGATCTCAGAATGTTGAATTAGGGTTTCACATGTGAGAAGGCAAATGGAGTCTTTTCAAAGCAGTATTTTGAGGAAGGAGAATATCTGGAATTCAGCGCAGTCTGAAGGTAAATAATGCTCCCCTGAAGCAAAAATTGCTGCAAGAGAAAGGAAAGGCAGTCAGCCTGTTCATTTTACGTGCCAGCTCATTATGTGGCGTGGCAATAATACGAGAGAATGTTCAATATAGCACACTTCATGTTTGGCAGAGTCTCCCCTGCCGGGAGTTTTCAGAACAGAACTCTGGTGTGGCGAGGCTCCCATACTATTATTTTTAAGTAATATATTATATTTTATTATAACCAGCTACCACTGTGATATGTGAGACCTGGATACCCCAATATCTGCTCAGACTACAAATATATCTCAGAATTTATCTCTTTGTATTTTCAATTCATTGAATAAGCCATAGAATGTCCTGATTCACCTAAAACATAAGTCTCAAGAAACATGCCCTTTGATTTATATTTCTAAAATTACATTTCATTCCTATCTCTTATATCAAGTATTTTCTTTCTCAAGTTTACCCTGCACTGGGCATTCATTATGTTCTCACAGAAGTATGTCCGTGTATTTTATGGCAATTCAAAGCTTTTACAGCAAAAGACACACATATATTGACTATTTTTAGTCAACATTAAATACATAGGAAATTAGTTACTAATTATATGGTATCTAATTACTTCTTATTTAGAAATTATGAATATTTTCTCTTTTCCTCAATGTCTACAGTATTTATTCTATGGCAACTTTTATTTATTTAAAAAATAATGTTTTTATTTATATTCGAGAAACAGAGAGATAGAGTTCTAATGGGGGAAGGGCAGAGAGAGAAGAAGACACAGAATCTGAAGCAGGCTCTAGGCTATGAGCTGTCAGCACAGAGCCCAATGCAGGGTTCCAACCCACTAACCATGAGATCATGACCTGAGCCTAAGTCGGATGCTTAAGGGACTGAGCAACCCAGGCACCCCTCTATAGCACCTTTTGTAAGAGAAACCTAAGTTTATAATTTCATTCATGGGAAAACGAGTAGTTGAAGATCACATGTGACACACTCTCATGTCTTGGGTTTTTCTTTTTGAAGTTAAAAATATAACTGAATAGAGGTACCCAAATTGGCTGTGCCTTTTTTCAGGAAGCTATGATAGTAGCACTTAATAGGATTCATATTTATAATAAATGATCAATATATAGTTGGTAAATTGAACTGAAGCTACAAGTTAGCTAAGGCAGTGATACATACCTAATAAATAATAGTATTTAGAACACCTAAAGGTGGGGATAAATCTTGTCTTCTAGGAGCCATTTTTTTCCCCAGAAGCCCGATTTAAGCCCTCCTTTGTAACAATGACCAATGTGTTTTTTACCTACTGACTCGCAGCTTCAAACTGACCTTTCTTTGATCAACTATGAAATGGTGGGGCTGGGATTCTGCAAAAGGCATTTCTTTTGCCTTCTGGGTCCCTGCTGAGCTCTGCCAGTAGCTAAACCTAGAGGGAGATGGGAAGTTTCCTGTTTCTTCTTGCTCCTGATGGCACTAGCCTAGCAACAATTTCTCACTGGGGCAAAAGTCCCATTTTTCTCTGAAAAGAAAGACAGAGAGACAGAGAGACATAATATATATTATATAAATAAGATATCCTCATATCATCAGATGCTACTTCTAGAGGAAGAATTAGACATACATTTGTATTTTATATAAGGGTTGGTGAACTTTTTCTTAAAGAGCATGGTAGTAAATATTTTAGGCTTTGTGAGACAAAAGGAAGATCCAATATATTATGGAAGTACGTATGTAACCATTTAAAACGTAACCGCTTAAAAATGTAAAGAATGGTCTTAAAATCAGACTGTTTTCAAAAATAGGGAGTTTGCTGAGGGTAGTTTATAATGGTTATTGTTCTATGGCAGTAGAAAAGTAAATGTGATACCAATAGTCGTTGTGTTTAAGAGCATAATTAATTGGGCAAAATATGGACACTTTGACTGCATTTATCATATTTTACTATTCAAGTAGATGGTCCTTGAGCTCTAGTATTTTTTCCCTCATTTAACATTCCCTGAAACGTAGAATAACATTCATTACTTAGAAAGTTTCCAATAAGTACCGAGTGAATCACTCAATCGGTGATTAAATAGGCCACTCAGTCCTCCTCATTTTGAACTGTGGCTACGTTTCTTCAAAGATACCACTACCTCCAAAATCATCACCAAATTTCTGGTAAGAACAAAGAGAATATCTATGGCTCTTCAATTCTTATATTCTTGAAGTGCCACATTGTTAAAAATGCAAAAGCAAATGCATTTCAATGGGTGAAGTTTCAACTCAGTATTATGTCTTGGGAAAAGAGCACACCTCACTCTGATATGAGCAAACCCAATTTGACTCTTTGCATAAAATAAATAACACTGGCTTATTTAAAAATACACCTAAGGTCATATTGGATGACCTGAGATTGTAATTTGAAAAATATTTCCCAAGGTGATATGTCTATGAATATAAAGGCTGTAAATCCTTCTAAATAAACATCATGTAATGAAATAAGTCTTTTGAAATAATACACACAGACACACACACTCAAGGGATTTTTTTTTTCTGTACTGTTACAAAGAAAAATATGAGTGGTCCACATAATCCCTTTAAACAAACATAAATGAAAACATGTTATTATAATGCCAAATTAATAAACTGCAAAATTACTTTATAACTCTGTTTCCTTTCAAGAATTTTTTAAAATAATACTTTACTTGGGGCACCTGGATGGCTCAGTCCATTAAGCATCTGACTTTGGCTCAGGTCATGATCTCACGGTTGGTGAGTTCAAGCCAGGCATCAGGATCACTGCTGTCAGCACAGAACCTGCTTTGGATCCCCTGCCTCCCTCTCTTTCTGCCCCTCCCCTACTCTCTCTCTCTCAAAAATTAATAAATCATTTTTTTAAATTAAAAAGATAAAATAATATTTTGCTTATTATACCTCGATCCATTCAAAAAGCACCTAGCCCAACTGCCTGGGAAATGAATTCACTATCTCTATGATTTTATGTACTGTTTTGAAGAATAAAACCAAACATTCGTATAACTTCTGGAAAAATAAGGAAAAAATTTGCCCTAGTTAAGTTTGAATTATTATACCAGCTGCTTTTCATACAATATTTGACCTCTTTATGAAAACCAAATCTCTCAGCCGGAGGATATGCAGGATGCTTTACCGTTGACACACATTTCACGCCATGCAGCTTTGCATAATGAGGAGAGGCCCTGGAGATGAAATGCACACAATACTTCAAGTTATTTCAGCAGGTTTATGTGTTACCAAAGGGAGAAAAGTATGAACAAAAGGTAATTCTTTAACAGTAGTCTAAGTCAATTACTCCTGGGCAAAATAGAACTTTCATCGGTGTCTGATTCTGATTCTAAAGCCCCCATGCATTTCTAAGAAAGGAGGGGGGCTGGAATTATTTTCAGAAGAGGAATTTTCCTTTTCAAAATTTTCTATTCTTTGACAAATTCCAGGAGCAATGAAGGGGAAGTAGGGAGTTTCTATTGTTTCACTGCACCCAGATTTCTATCCCTGCCCATCTGCACTTTCTGCCTGTTACTCTCCATGGCCTACTAAACCCACTTATTCTTCAAAACAGACACTGGAGTTTTACTAGCTCCACAGAACAAAAAGAACATGGACTTCAAGTAAAAGACATGCATTCTGCAAAAGGAACAACTGCCTGGAGCTGAGGAACTTGGATTTTATCATAGACAAAATATATATTTTAAAAAATAAATTATATGGCATGTTAGAGCTAAGCTGAGGATGGTCATCAACCCCCCCTAGAAGGAAAGGTAGATGAAGATTGTCACAGGAAAGGTAGACCTTTAATGCATGCTAGGCCTTATTGAAAAGTGACATTCAGGCAAGGAATTGTGTTTTAGTAACATTCCAGGAAATTGGAACTGCCAGTGGAAAGACTCAGAGAAAGAAGCATGTACATTCAAGGCACAACGAGTAAGCTAAGTTGGCCGAGATTCAGTGAGCCAGGGGATGACTACTAGCATGTGAGGTCATTAGTAGGACAAAATCCATATCCAATAGGACTTTAGTAGCTGCCAACTGTCTTCCCATTAGTAGCAACAAAGTGAGAATAATATATCTAATGTGCTGCAGGTAAGTTGCCAAAAAACCCTCCATTCTATATCTATATAAAGTTGAGAGAAAGTTCTCTGTGGATCTCTCACATTTGTATCCATCTTATATGCAGAGGAAGCACTTATGACCCTTTTAAGTTAAGGATATTAGTAAAGAGAACAGCCTTGGGAGAAAAATACACACCCATGTGCAAACACACATATACATACTATGAACATATGTATATATGTACATGCTTACATACAAGTGTATATAAATATATTTAAAAATAAAATCACTACGTATTATTAATGAAGTATTAGAAGACATGAGTGGAAATTGATGAGTTAAGTGTTCAAATGAAAAGTCAGAGAAAGAACAGAGTAAACCCAAATCAGATCAAAGACCGAGATAATAAAATTAGGTCTAGAAGTCAAGAGTGCTACTTTTATGTGTCACCTTGATTGAGCTATGGGATGTCCAGGTAATTAGGAAACATTATTTGTGGGTGTGTCTGTGAGGGTGTTTTTATTTTTATTTTTTTTTAATGTTTTTTATTTTTTCTAGGAGAGAGAGAGAGACAGCGTGAGCAGGGGAGGGTCAGAGAGAGAGGGAGTCACAGACTGAAACAGGCTCCGGGCTCTGAGCTGGCAGTCAGCACAGAGCCCGACGCGGGGCCCGAACCCACGAACCGCAAGATCATGGCCTAAGCGAAAGTCGGATGCTTAACCGACTAAGCCGCCCAGGCGCCCCTGTGAGGGTGTTTTTAGAAGAGATTACCTTTTAAATCAGTAGAAGATCATGCTAACCAATGTGGGCGAGCCTCCTCCAATCCACTGAAGGCCTGAATAGAAGAAAAAGGTGGAAAAGGGTGAATTCTTCATCTTCCCTTTAACTGGGACATCCAATTCCCTTGCCTCTGGACATCAGAGCTCCTGGTTGTTAGATCTTGTTACTCTAGATGTATCCCATAGGTCCTCTGGTTGGCGGTTCTTTAGATTCATACTGAATTATACCACTGGCTTTCCTGATTCTCTGCATGCAGACAGCAGATCATTAGATTTCTTGACCTCCATAACCGTTACTATAATAGATCTCCTCTTGATATCTAGCTAGCTAGCTAGCTATCATCTATCTATCCATCTATCATCAATCTATCTATCTATCTATCTATTTATCTATCTATCTATCTATCTATCTATCTATCTATCTATCATCTATCATCTATCTATCGTTATTGGTTCTGTTTCTCTGAAGAAGCTTTACTAAAAAAGAAAAAAATATTGTAAAAGAAAACAACAGTCAGGATGAGTGATAACTCAAAAGTTGGATCTTTAGCAAAATGAGTAAAGTAGATAAGCTATGGTGAACACATGAAGGAAAAGACAGGAGTCTAAAACATAAAAGAATTAAAAATAATATGAAATTAAAAAGCAAAATCCTGTAATTTTTTGCATGGAGGAAGGAAATTTATGTACTTTGTTTTCTCTTATCTTCTGTCATCTACAACAATATCTGGCACTAAGTAGGCACTCAACAAATATTTATTGAATGAATAATTAAATAAGTGACTTAAGCCATAATGCTTTTGAAGAGTTAGGCTTGTAAAAACACTACTTGCTTTTACATTTATTCACTGATTTGAATTTTAACATTTTTCAAATGTGACATTGAATTATGATGCCAGGAAAGAAAAATATATTAGCAGGAAACAGGACATGTTGAAACTGCTAATCTTTTCATTTTATTTTCTAGTTCCTCATTTTTGGTGCTCTCTCCCTTTTGCTTTTCTGTTCTTTTCTTTTTTTATTTTTCTTTTTTCCTTTTTTTTCTTTTCTGATTCTACAAACACTGCAGACAAGACTTTGTTCTCGATCTAATTTTCCTCTTGTCCTGGTCTCTGCCACAATGAGGTGGGTTTGGTATTGCTTCTTTTATTCATTCACTGGAAGCAGAGTTCCCAAAATATGGCTCCCTAGAAACATAATCAATATCCATAGAATCTTGTTAGAAATGCAAACTCTCAGGCTCTAAACCACTCCTACTGAATAAGAAACTCTAGGGTTGAGTCCAGGTCACAATAATCTGTTTTATCAAGCCTCCAGGTAATTCTGTTGTACTCTTAAATTTGAAAACCACTGCAATGGTTCTCAATGATGAAAACAATGGTTGCATAAGAAAAGCACAAGCTTTGGAATCAAACAGACTGGAATATGAATCCAGATTTCCAGGTGACCATATTTCCGGGCTCATATCCTTACATGTAGACACCCGATCCAACTTACTCATCTAGACTCAAACTTTCTTCACCTCTGTGGATCGACTAGTTTTCCCATTCAACCTAAAACTAAAATGCATGTTAAGCATCAAGTTATGGTAAATGATGCCCTCATCCTCTGAACATTATTGGGCTTTGTAGTGAAAATACTATCTAATGATCCTGGAATAGAAAACTACATTCTTCAGTTTTTGTTAGTGTGCAGTCTTTACACCCAAAACAGGGTACCTCAACTTCATCTACAATTACCCAAAGCCTTTGCAGAACATTCTACATAATTACTTCATTATGTCCTAAAACCAATTAACCTGAATAAGGTAGGTCTACAGTAAACATCCTGAATTTAATGCTCAATATCTGAGCCAGATGTGATACTTCTACTGAGTTAACAATACCAAAATCTCCATGACTTAAAACAACAAAAGTTTCATTCAACATTGCAAGAGTGACTTTCTGCTTTACATCAACCTTATTTAGAGTCCGGCTGAAGGAGGATACAACACATGCATTACTAATTGCCAGAATATAATTGCCAAATCATGAACTGAGTTCTGATGCTCCCAACGTGGCAGTGACATCGTGTTAGGTTATGCAAGAAAAGCCCCAAAAGTCAGCGATTTGCTAGGAGGACTCACAGAGTTAGCATATAGTAGTTGTACTCATGTCTCTAATTTACTGCAGCATAAGGATACAAAGCAAAATCAGCTAGAAGAAATGGTGCATAGATCAAAACCAAAAGGAAACCAGGTGTCCTCTCCCAGTAGAACCAGACAGGGTGCACTAATTCCCCTATCACTAAGTTTGTGATACAGTTGAATTACCCTCTGCTAGGAAAATTCCTAATTTGAAGGGACAATATAGAGAAAAATAACTCTGCCTTGTGTCTAAAATAGATGTTGCGAAACACTGATAATCCTTATTATATTAATTAATTTTTCATGGTGGAAATAAATTAAATGGACATGATTAAACTTTGGCCATTATCACATCTGTTAGCAATGCGTAGTAAATATGCATAATGATGTTTCCATGATTTAGGCAAAAGTGATTTATAATCTACATGATTTTCATATTATTTCCCAATATATATTTGAAGTTTTTTTATTTTTATTTTTCTGCAATAATGCATGATTTCGTAGGGAATTAAATTTTCTCTGGGTATGGCAGTTTTTTTCTATCCACCATTATTCTTTTTCCTGAGAAGTCAGAGATAAATGCCATCTGCACAAAGCATTTTATCATCAGATGTTTTAATGTCTTGATCATCTGTTCTGGCAAGATACAGGTTTCCTTCAGTGTTTATTTTTCCTGCCCTGAGAACTGTTTGATTGTTTCTGGCATCTGTTCTTCTGCCTTCATCTGTTAACAAAGAGACAAGCAAAGCTTTAGGGGTTTGGCAATGGCTCCATCTGCTACAAATTCATTGCTCTTGCCATGTCTTGCAGCTAGGTCCCTGCAAAACAATATGGCAGAGAGCAGTGAACTGGAGTTGAATGTCCGGAAGATAAGGTTAATGTTTTCTCATCAAAGCAGAGAGCACCACTACACGTAGGTGAAAGAGGTACATCGCTTGACCTCTAAAGCCTGCTTTGACATGCTCCTGTTCCAGCTGAAAGTTCCAGAATTGCAGTTTGCTGATGGTATGTGCACTCCAGTTTTAAGTACATTAAAATGTCCTAATTATAGGCTTCCTCCTTCAGTCTCAGCCTTGGTTGCCATTTTCACCTATCTGGGGCTTATCACATATGGTGGATAGCCCAGCATTTATATACAGAAATGGCAAACATAACCTTTGTGATTTCTTTAGTATCATTTCTTTATTTGTACATTTTCTTCTTCCCTGTATTTTTCTGTCCACATTATTTGGTTTTCTATTTCTCGTTGGAGGAAAACATGATCCTTTTATTGTTCATCTCCTTCTCAAAGATGCATTTTAATTGATTTGCTAGAAATTTGAGAATGATTCACAAATCATATGTTAATCCTGATCTATAAAATGATATAATGCTTGTTTCTCATTATGTATGTATGTGTGTGGATGCATAGATAGATAGATAGATAGATAGATAGATAGATAGACTCTAGATTTCTATACATACTTTACCCCTTCTTTGTTCATTATTAACAATGCTGTGCAAAGTTTCTGTCATTACTCATTCCATTTCAACCTTCAAAACTTTGATAAAACACTACATGTTGAAGAAACATGTGTCCTCAACTCTACTGTCTGCTAGGTCTATCCGTCTTATTGTTGCAAGTGCTCCTGAAAATGACTTTCCATAATTAAGCTCTTTTGAACTGATTTGTGAAGAGCCTACTACTTCCCTACATAATTCTACATTTGAATATAAAGCTTACATAAAATATTTTTCTAAATTCTACTTGCAAAAAATGACTTAACAATGCAATATAGCACTAATCTGCTCTTAGAGAGGACCTATACTTTAACTGTAAATATATCATTATTTGCTTCTGTTATAATGATAAGTGATTAATTAGATATTAACATGCTGTTCAAATCATTTCATGTGTGCATTTGGGCTTTTAAATAAAGTTTGGAAGATTCTAGAAAAGAGAAAGAACTGGCAGTGCAGTTGTCAGGGGTATTGCTAAGAGAATAAAATGTTGGCTACAAGATAAAGGGATTAAGAGGAACAAACCTCCAGTTACAAAATAAGTAAGTCACAGAGGTAAAAAGTACAGCATAGAGAATATTCTCAATAAGGTCATAATAACATTGTCTGATAACAGACAAGCACTGAGTAATGTATAGAATTGTTGGATCATTATGTTGAATACCTGAAGCTAATATAGGACTCTGTTAATTATACTTCAATAATAATTTTAAAACGGTTAAAAGATAATGTCAAACTGGAAAGTAACGTAAAGTCAAATACCCTAAGTATGAAAACATGGCTTCTTGAGAAGGAAAACTTGATCAAAGATACAAAGATAACATGAAGCAAGGAAATCTTTTATAACTGAAAGAAACTTAGATAGTAAGACTTTATATTCCTAAGTAGTGGGTTTTTCTTTTTAACTTTCCTTTGTGAAGAGAAGGAAGAAATAAATTTTAGAGCAAGGGAGTTGAGAGAGAAACGTCACGTCCCTTTTCCATCTTCTTAATTAGCTCTTCTTGCTACCTGCAGAAGGAAAAGTTTGGTAAAGCAAAGCCTTTTGTGAAGAATAGTTAGGGATAGACCTTTGATGCCAAAAATATCAAGCAAAATCTAAATGTTAAGAAGATAATTGAAAATAATATTTTGAATTTAAATATTGGGAATCTAAAACTAAATGACTAAGATATGTCTATTTGTATATAATATGTATATGTATATACACACATATATATCATATATAGAGACACATATTATATATGTGTCAATATACAAATTAAGAAGTAGTTGTATTGAAAAGCATAAAAGCAGCATCTTGAAGCCAGTGAAGAAATATGTTTGGCTTTTTGTACTCTGTGGCCATGCCAAACAATGCGGAGGAAAGAAAGAAGGTGAAATTTACAAAATTTAAATCCTGCAATGACAAGCTTTTCACTAAAACAGAAACATGAGTAAATGAAATTCAGAGTTGAAGGGAATGTACTTTATTTTTAAAAATTTAGCTGATATATGTCAATATTAATATTGATAATGAACTGCTGTGTAATTGTTAGATACTCTATGAAGGGCATTTTATAGTCAATACCTAAATAAATCCTTACAGCAACCCTATGCAGCATTTACTTTTATTTTTATTTTGATGTTTCGAAGATGAAGAAATAGAAACTTGGATAGTTCAAATAACTTGCTCAAAATGACACAGTAATGGGGAAGAACTTTTCAAAACTAAGGAGCCTACAAAACTTGAAAAACCTGAGAAATAAAAAAACCACAGCAGCCTGAATTTTGAGTTCACACACTTACCCACTATTGCTATTCTACATCTTATCTAGGATGTGAGCTGCTTGAAGACACAAGATTAAAATCAATGGTAACCCAGTGATTTTCAAATGGAAAAATATATTTTGGGAGCAAAGGGAACATATACAATGACATTTATTTAAATTGCAAAAAAACACAAAAACCACACAATAAAACCCCTTTATATTTCACTAAGAAAACTTAAGAAAAATTCTGTGGACTCTCACTATATACCTACCTACATTCCAGCATCTTTACTCACACATTCTTTTGACAGAGCTATCCTCCATTCTATACAAGATCTTATTCATTCTATTTCGCAAGGAAATTGCTCCAAAAATTTTTCATTATTGTCTTTTGCATTATCATGTTTTCTCTATTAGAGTATTCCCATCATCATGAAATATCCTATTTTTTTTTACAACATGTTAACAAAAACCTTTCTTCACCCCACCACCTACCAAGGTGTTTCTTCAATTCTCTCTCTTTTGCAGTGACATGCCTACCAAGAGTTGTCTATCATAGCTACTCATTCTATCTCCATTGTTTCTTATGGGTCCCCCAGACAGGCTTTTTCTTCCACCACTGTCACCAAAATTGCTCTGAAAATGCCACCACCGATTTCTTGAAAAATGAAACCATGATTTGCAATCATACTTTATTATAATTTCAATAGATAAAAACTTACCAAATCGTAGTGTGCAACACAACTACCTATGCTCAAACGGCTTTCCTATCAACTTCTAGCAACCCACTCTCTCAAGAGGGAAGATATTTTTGCTTGTTTTGTTCAATGATGTTTTCACAATGCTTAGAACAGGGTGTATCACTTAGTAGGTACTTAAAAAATATACATTTAATATATGAATGAATGAATGAATATGTGAATATATGCACAAAGAGTATGTGACTCAAAGCAGTCCAATGTATAGACATTTTGTAAATTCATTAAGGAGCATATGCCAAGCCAGACAATGATTTAAAATATCATAATTCACTTAACCTTTGGTTATATTCTACAGAAAGTCAATACTGAAGGAAAGGCCATTAATGAGATAAAAAAATTGTGTTTCCTTAGGGTAATTGTCCAATCAAAATTTTTGTATTTTACCTGCCTTTCACAGTGCTTGATAAAACTCAATAAATATTTGACAAGTAATGAAATGAATAAATGCAATTTCAATACTGCAATGGAAATAAGATTCAAGTCCATGTAACTCTGGAGGTATTTAGTCCTGTAACATATTTATTTTCTGTGGAAATCCATTATATTCCATAGCCCCTGATGGAACAGTGGATCAATTGTAAAAGTAATACTACCCTGGAAAAGTAAATTGCATCTCATCTATATATGTATTGGGGGAAGAAAAACACCACTTACCTCTTGGAGGAAAAAAAGTTTCCAGGGAAGAATGTACTCAAATAGGCATAATTTAGGAAGCATTTGAAATCATGTCACATGTAGATTACATGGTAAAGAAGGATTGTTAATTGGATTTGGGGGAGTGGGGGTTGTAGCTTCAGACCACCTATGTTCAATTACACTGGGCTTCTTGAGAATGGAAAAGAGTAGTACTAAGAAGCTTTTGGTGAAGTTTAGTGGTAAAAGTGTCCCTGGAATTCACTGATAAACACCGCACTGGGCTATAAAAAGTAAGATAAAGATTAAGAATGAACCTGAAAACCGAATTGTTATATTTGTAGGCTGAGCATTGCAGACTTCAGCTTGTACAGAGGACTATGTACTGGACAAGACTGTGAACACAGTGCGAGGGTAGGCGGGCAGAGATGGTGTAGAACAGGATGAAGTAAAGCATAGGGGATTCTAGAACTCCAGGCTGAGGCCAGCAGGGAACTCATTACCATAAAAAAAGAAATAAATTACTCACTTCTAAGATGCAATGTTTCTTCTTATATTGAATAATGAGGAAAGCTGGAGTGCAAGTGAATTTCTTAATATGTCAAAATCCTTAAAGCTGTTTTTTATGACATCTTAAAGTTTCCTTACCTTCTAAATATCATTCTGTTAGAACTCTAAGGTTCTAAGACTTCATTAAAGATATTTATAATATTTTCACCTGATTTCCCTATTGTTTAGTTGACTTCTAGGATCATAAAATGTCTTTCAAATTATTTTCTTTTTACTTTTTAAGTATGAATATTCTATTTTTTATAGAAACAATGAGATGGGGTTACCTGGGTGGCTCAGTGACCACTCAGTCACCACTTGGGTGGTGAAGTCGTCTGACTTCAGCTCAGGTCATGATCTCACGGTTCGTGGGTTCAAGCCCTGCTTCAGGCTGTGTGCTGACAGCTAGCTCAGAGCCTGGAGCCTGTTTCAGATTCTGTACCTCCCTCTCTCTCTGACCCTCTCCTGCTCATGCTCACTCTCTCTCTCAGAAATAAATAAAACATTTAAAAAATTAAAAAAAAGAAACAATGGGAGTTTACAGTCAGATATTCCTCTCTATGCTCAAATGTAGCTTTTAAAAGTGAAACACACATTTAAATATTTCTTGTAAAATGCAAAACAATGTATTTTCCATTAAGCTTTGTTCATCATTAACATTGATAAGGTCTATAGTAGATAGTCTAAAATGAATGGAGTTTGTTTCTCCTGTTACTACTCTTTTTTTTTTTATCAAGAAAAGTTAATGCACTATAAAAAAAATCTAACTTCAATTTTTAGCTTTGTCTACCATGAGTAATAGAACTGGCTGAGTTAAATTTCTGTCTTTGCCCCAGGCACACTGTGAATTTAAAATCTTTGCAAACTCATTCTCCTTTTCAATTCAGAAATGGCTTGAGGTGTCATAAGAATTTCAAACCTGGAAGAAATGTCTAGTCCAGCACCTGCCATATCTTTATGCACTGTGAAGTATTCATCTGGAAACATCTTACAAATAACTTTTATCAACCTCCTATTTTAAAGCCCCACTGTTTAAGACAATATGCTAAGAATCTAAATAAAGTTTTACTACTCTTGATACTCATTACAGATACTAATATAAACAAACTGACTTCTCATTTGAGGTTAGAGATAATATATCCAGCTTGCATATATTAATTCTAGAAAATTATTTTATTGAATATTTTAAGAGGAGCCTGGGTGGCTCAGTCAGTTGAGCATCCAACTTCAGTTCAGGTCATGATCTCACCACTCGTGGGTTTGAGCCCCACGTTGGGCTCTGTGCTGACAGCTCAGAGCCTGGAGCCTGCTTCAGATTCTGTCTCCCTCTCTCTCTGACCCTCCCCCACTGAACTTGGTCTGTCTTTCTTTCTCAAAATAGATAAACATTAAAAAAAACTTTTAAAAAATGTTTAAGAAGTTGTTATTCTTTAAAAAATGTTTTAGTGTTTATTTTTGAAAGAGCATAATGGGAGAAGGGCAGAGAGAGGGGGACAGAGGATTGGAAGCAGGCTCTGTGCTGACAGCAGCAAGTCCAATGTAGAACTTGAACTCATAAACTGGGAGATCATGACCTGAACCAAAGTAGGTCATTCAGCTGACTGAGTACACAGGTGCCTTATGAAGTTTTATTCTTAACAATAATAACCAAGATATTATCAGAAGAAATATTTAATATTTAAATGTCAGCATTAAATTGTTTTTGAATTACATAAAATATCTCAAAAAATTGAGATCTCAAAATTTGAGATTTCTAAAATACAAATTAATAAATGAGTAAGTAATAGAAATACAAAGTAAAAATGCAGGTTAAAAGAAGAAAACTGATCAGATAATACTAATATTGCCAGTAATCAAAATTATAAAATTTCAAGTAACAATGGAAGATCGTATATTTGTCCATTTATTTGTTCACTTTTTGTTTAAAAACTTAGAAAAATACTTCATGAATAGTAAGGATGTAATAAAAAATACACACTGCTAGAAAACAAATAGGTCAACTAATTTCTGAAACTATATTTGACATAAATGCAAGTGCATAAAGCAAGATATACTGAAGCTTCTTAACGATATAACTCTACTGAAGTAAAACATGCACTCAAACACACAAACACATATATGAGAGAAAACTTTAAATTCTCCTAGAAGCAAAAACATTGAATGATTATAGCAGTTGTTACAGAATTAAAGAATTTGTAAGGATTCTTTTGTTTTCTACGTTAGTTTTTTTTTAAATGTTTTTATTTATTTCTAGGAGAGAGAGAGAGAGAGAGAGACAGCGTGAGCAGGGGAGGGTCAGAAAGAGAGGGAGACTCAGAATCTGAAACAGGCTCCAGGCTGTGAGCTGGCAGCCAGGACAGAGCCCGACGCGGGGCGTGAACACACGAACCGTGACATCATGACCTAAGCGAAAGTCGGACGCTTAACCGACTAAGCCATCCAGGCGCCCCTTTTCTACGTTAGTTTTAATATGTTTTTTTTTGTTCACAATTAAAAACCATAATTACAACTTACAACATATGTGGAAATATAAAAAAAAGTTTGTGATGCTATCTTTCCTGAGATATGTATGTTTTATACAATTTAAAGTTTGTAAAAATATGAAAAATGAATAAAACTTATTGTAAACTATGTAAAGCTATAAAAGCAAGAATGATATCATTCCTTTTCATTTTTTTGGAAGTTATCTGTCAAACAAAAAAATTATCACTGATGAACAAATAATTATCAGACTTCAAGACTTTATGTTATGAAAAAAATTCAGAGACTAAAATACAGAAAACAAACTGAGGGTTGATGGGGGTGGAGGGTCAGAAGGTGGGGAAAATGGGTGATGGGCATTGAGGAGGGCACTTAGGATGAGCACTGGGTGTTATATGTAAGGGATGGATCATGGGAATCTACACTGTATACACTGTATGTTAGCTCATTTGATGATAACTTATTTTAAAAAAATCAGTAACACAGATGCATGCATCTTTTCCTTATATTTAGTCATTGTAATCCTGTTGTATTTTAGCTTTAGTGTGTAAGAGCTTTTCGACTAAATAAGACCTGAACATTTGTCTTACATAGATTTTATTATGTCACTTGCCTTTTGATTTGTGAAACATTTAATAAGAAATTGTTCTTGCTATAATTTCTCTCATTTAATGGTATATATATATATATATAATGGTATATATATGTGTCTATATATACATAACTAAATAATAATTTCCATGTAATATGGAAGCTATTGCATTCAATAATACAGATTTGCTAATTTTTGAGATGGACTCCAGCTTAAACTTTGTTATCTGTTTTTAGATAATTTTGATTGGATTTACTATTATTTCTAATGCTAATTATAGGAGCAATATCTAAACTGTGTGTGTTTACTGTGTGCTAAGGACTTTATAGCCATTCTCTTATTTAATCCCTGCAATAGCCATTTGAGGTAACTCCATTATTTAATCCTATTTCTCATGTAGAAACTAGATCTTGGAGAGGTGCAGTACTTTGCTCAGAAGAGGATAGGAGATATTTGGAGGACCTGTGGCTTAACTCCAAGTCTGGTTCTAGAAAAAGAGATTTAATCACTCTCAAAGGTATGATTAGATATGGGAAAAGGTAGATGAATGTTCCTTTCCCTTCCATCCTTATTAGTTTGTCCCAATACTGGACACAGGCATCTTTAGACATGCTCTGATTGAAGGTTGTTTTCAAGGGGCATCTGAGGCACCTTAACTTGAAGAAGATAATCCTATGTGACTGATTTAGGAAGTCTATTTGGCTTTCTCTGGTTGATCTTGAGTCGTCGTTTTAATTGCCATGTCCCTGATGATATATGATGTGGAACATCTTTACATATACCTATTTGCCATTTGTTTATTTTCTTTAATGAGGTATCTGTTAAGGCCCTTGGCCTATTTAGAATCATGTTGTTTGTTTTCTTACTGTTGAGTTTTATGAGTTGTATGCTTTGAATAAATGTCTTATCAATCAGATGTATCTTTTCCGAATGGTTTCTTCCAGTGTGCCGCTTGCCTTCTTATTCTCTTGACATTCTCTTGCACAGGAAAAGTTTTTAATTTTAGTGATGTCCAGGTTACCAATTATTTCTTTCATGGATTTTGTCATTGGTGTTGTATTTGTAAAGTCATTGCCATTACAAATGTCATCCATGTTTTCTTTTATGTTATCTTCTGGAAGTGTTATAGTTTTGAGTTTTACATTTAGGTCCCTAACTTATTCTGAATTAATTTATGTGAAAGGTGTATGGTCTGTGCCTACCTTCCTTTTTTTTTTTAATGTTTATTTATTTATTTTTGAGAGAAAAAGAGAGCACGACTGGTGAAGGGGGGAAATAGGGAGAGGGAAAATCCCAAGCAGGCTCCATGCTATCAGTACAGAACCTGCCGTGATCGTCACAAATCTTGGGATCATGACCTGCGTGGAAATCAAGAGTTTGATGCTCAACCAACTGAGCCAACAAGGCTCGTATATGTGTGTGTGTGTGTGTGTGTGTGTGTGTGTGTATGAATGTCTAGTTGTTTCAACACCATTTGTTGAAAATGCTATCTTTGCTCCATTATATTAAATTATATTGCCTTTGCTCCTTTGTCAGAGAGGAGTCATCTATATTTTTAGGACTGTTTTCCAGGTTCTCTATTATATTGTTGATCTGTCTGTTCTCCTGCCAATACCACACTTTCTTGATTAATATAGCTTTATAGTAACTCTTCAAGTTGGGTTGTATCAGTCCTCCAATCTTGTTTTTCTCCTCCAATACTCTGTTACCAAGTCTAGGCCTTTTACTTCTCCATAAAAACTTTGGGATCAGTTTGTCAATGTCTACAAAATAACCTGCTGGTGTTTTGATTGATATTGCACTGAGGGCAACCCAAGTTGGGAAAAACTGACATCTTGGCAATATTGAGTCTTCCTATCCATAAAAATTAAAAATCAGACCATGTTTTTAATTCTTCTTTGATTTTGTTTAATAGATTTTTGTTTTCCTCTTATAGATCTTGTACATAATTTGTTAGATGTGTACCATAAGTGTTTCAATTTTTGGAGTGCTAAAGTAATGGTGTTGTGTTTTTAATTTCAAATTCTACTTGTTCATTAGTATGAGGTTTTTATCTAAGTTTCTCCAAGTTAAATAACATCATATAAATAAAGATTATGGGGGGCCTGGGTGGCTTGGTTGGTTAAGTGTCCAACTTTGGCTCAGGTCATGATCTCACAGTCAATTGTTTGAGCCCTGTGTTGAGCTTTGTGCTGACAGCTCAGAGCCTGGAGCCTGCTTCAGATTCTGTATCTCCCTCTCTCTCTGCTCCTCCCGAGCTCATGCTTTCTCTCTCTCTCTCTCTGTCTCTCGCTCTCGCTCTCTCTCTCTCAAAAATAAATATACATAAAACTTTTTTTTAAAAAAAGATTACAATTCTCTATTGTGCCTCTAACCTAGTCAAACCTAGTCATGAGTTTATGTGGAGACATATCTTTTGTTCAATCATTTCTGTCTGTAGTCCTACTCATGTAGACAAAGGCAAGTATGAAGCATTTTGTGTTTTTTTTTCCCACTCCTAAAGATTCTGTTCTATATTAGAAGATTCTGATTTAAATGATTGATGTGTCAATTCATTTTTCTGGGAAAGTTACAGTTATACTATTTCTCAATAATAACAGTTAATAGCATGTAACTATTCTGAGGCAGACATTGTTCCCATAATATTGATTATATTATGTCATCTGATCTGTGGAACAGCACTAGACATTATTTTCCCTCATTTATTGATAAGAAAGTTGTGGGTAGATGTTAAGACATATTCCTAAATTTATAGGCAATTTATCTGGAGCACCCTTGATCTTTAAGACTATAATAGGCTTCCTCCTAAATTATTATTTTTTCCCTTAGAGAAAAAGCACTGCAGGATAAATAAATGTATCATACTTTGCAATACATAATTGTGACTGACCAGTTCTAAATATTTGAAATGGGAAAAATTATGTGTTCTGTCAGATGGACGCAAATATCTGTCTGTACATGATCAACAGGCTTTAACAGGGCCTTTCGTAAATGTATATGTAACTTGGTACCTTAGAAAAGTGGCTTTCAATCACTTTCTGATAATCAGCAATGGAATGATGCCTTCACCATCACAGATATCTCATTGGATTTACTCAAACCGAAGATGAATAATCATATGCTAAGCATATTTAAGGGACTCTGTAATTGATAAGGAAATTGGACTAAATGATCTCTGGATTAGTGTCTAATCAATTTATATCTGCCTAGAGAAATGGGCATTTCCAGGGGACAGCTCTTCACTGAGGAATAAATGAATGCATAATACAAAAAAAATTAATGTGTTATTATCTTCAAATGTACACAAGAACTTTCAAGTGTATTATGAATTATATTTTAAACAAATGTTGAAACAGAGGAGCTTTTATATTGAATTTTTACTTTACCGGAACATTCCTATAAGCAGAACATTTAATTGGCTATGTATTTGGATTGGTAGATTTAGAATTTTACTGTTTTGGGATCATTTTTATTGACTCAACCTACACATGAAGTAATATATGTTCTAAATGAATCACTTTGAAATGATACAGATCATCCAAATCTGAACAAGAAAACTTATAAAACACTGGGCATTTAATTCAAAAAGAGAAATAACTGATTATACCCTAAACATAGTGCTTTATACTTTATAACATATCACCATCTGATACTAAAACAGACTTTTAATAAAGGTCTTATTTTAACTTATTGACTAGATTAAAAAAATCAATCTTTGTACATTCAATTACCAATGCCTGAAAATCTTTTCCTTAACACTCTTCTGACAGATTTCTACTAATTTCAAGGCCCTACTTAACTGAATTTTCTTTTGTGATCCTTTCTTTAATTTCCATACATAAATTTTTACCCATCACTCTGTTTGTACTTACTTTTATTAGAGAATTTATGTTACCACTGAATTTATTTTACACCATTTTCTTTACAGTGTGTCAAACAACTAAACTTTAGGGATGAGGTATTATTCTCCTTTACACTCTCAACATCTATTAAAATTCCTGGCACAGAGCAGGTACTTAATACATTTTCCTAAATAATTAAAATATTGAGTAAGCTAATCATGTGATATCACATAGCTAGAGTAGGTAGTAAATTAAAGTGAACATAGATTTCCTACAATACATTTCTGCTTTCTGATGATCCAGAGTCATTTCACTAAAACTGAAAAAAAAAAAAAAGTTGCTACAGGTATTACTTGTTCTTTCTGTTTTTGAAAATCAAGACAACAATTTCTCTGAATTTATAGTGTTTTTGTTTCATTGGATTTTTCCTTTGTTGTTATTTTGTTTAATAAATAAAAGCAACACCAAATATTTCCTAAGGCATTTATGCCTTCCAGAAGCACATTCCCACCTTCACAAATCCATAGGCACACATTCTATCTGAGTCAATACCTCTGATATGGCTAATTGACTTTACATAATGAAAAAATCAATGTAACATTTGATTTTCTTGAAGTTAATAGTGTGTTTCTTATGGTCATCTTTACTTCACTTTTATGTGGTCGTTTAGAATTTTAAACACAGTAATATTAGGGAGGGCTTATAGAAACTCACTTACTTCTAGGCAGTATACAATTGTAATTATTTGATTTCTTCTTGCAAAGTTAGCGTCTCCACAGCATTTAGAACATTTAACAAATAAGGTATTTTCTGTTGTCAAGTTGTATTAATGATTTTTATTAACTTTTCTTTCATCCTTTAAAAATGTTTATTATTTAAGATGACAAATCCTGTGCAGGCTCCTTAAAGAGAATGTGAAAGACACATGAAAGTATAAGTGCTTTCACCTGGGAACAGACATTATAAAATTTTTTGCTTATTTCTTTCTAGTAATTTTTAAGTAACTTTGGGTAATTACTTCACAGGTACGATAACCCTGCAAACAAACCATATATCCTACTTTTCAGAACTAAAAAAATAACATTTTATTTTGACTAAAAAGTGGAATACATATTCATTTAAGAAAATCTGAAAAAAATGATAAAAATATAAGTGAAGAAATTAAAAACCACTAATAATCTTGTCACCTTCCATAAACATTGTTAATATTTTGGTGACCTTCCTTCCCAGGATTTTTTTTTTTTTTTTTTTTTTGGTCTTTAGTAAAACCTGTAGTTCACCTCAGGGAGTCAGGCCGTTTCTTAGGAATTGTTCAGTTGCCGTTTCACTGATATTTGAGTTAAAAGACTCCTGGAAAAGTCAAGTAGTTTAATGAAAATAAAATGGATTTATTTTCCTAGTTGAGATATTTTATTGTCACCTTTGAGTATGGAGAGAAAGTACACTATCATCTGGGAACAAAGAAGCCTCTTAAATTGCAAACTATCTGTTCCTCCCAGGCAGGGACCTGTGTACCCCTGCTTTAATAGGAGGGCTGGGCTAAGCAAGGGACACTGGGAGACAATAATGATGTATGACTGATTATTTTAGGACTGAGAGGCACTTTGAGATGCTTTGAGAGCTGCAATCACCAATTCACGCTCAACATGCTTCTGCTACCAAAATTGCTATTTGACTTGTAAATTCTCTATTGCACAAAAACGAAACAAAGGAACAAAATCATCACACTAACCAATGGCTCCTGTTTCCTCCCAGGAGACTCTTCTCATTTAACTAAACTGGGATCACATAGGTTATTGCCAAGTAGAATTAAACTCAAAGATCTCACAAAAACAAAATAGAAAACAAATGATAATTATTCTGGATCTTATGTTTCCCTGAAATACAATTTTATTAAGTAGTTTCTAGAATGCATTGTGATATAGAAGGGGCACAAATGCAGTTTTTTTCATGAACCTGTTGACCTACTGTATAGCTTCTTTGGAAAAATATCTGTTCAGATTTTCTGACCTTTTTTTTTTCAAAGCTTATTTTATTTACTTTGAGAGAGAGAGCATGGGAGGATCAGAGTAAGAGGGAGAGAGAGAAACCCAAGCAGGCTCCATGGAGCCTGACACAGGGCTCAATCCCATGAACCATGAGACCATGCACGACCTGAGCCAAAATCAAGGTCCAACACTCAACTGATGGAGCCACACAGGTGCCCATCTGCCTATTTTTTTAATTTAATTTTTAGTTAGTTTTCATACAGTGCAATTTTGGTTTCAGGAGTAGAATTCAGTGATTCATCACTTACATACAACATCCAGTGCTCATTCACAAGTGCCATCCTTAGTACCCATCACCCATCTAGCCCATCCCCCACCAACTTCACTCCATCAACCCATAGTTTGTTCTCTATCATTAAGAGTCTCTTGTGGTTAGTTTCTCTCTCTTCTCTTCCCACTCTTCCTATATATTGATCTGTTTTGTTTCTTAAATTCCACATATGAGTGAAATCATATGGTATTTGTGTTTCTCTGATTGACTTATTTTGCTTAGCATAATGTGTTTTAGTTCCATCCACATTGTTGCTAATGGCAAGATCTTTTAATGGCTGAATGATGTTCCACTGTGGTGTGTGTGTGTGTGTGTGTATACATACATATATATGTATATATATATATATATATATATACACACACACATACATATATATGTATATGTGTGTATGTATATATATGTATATATATGTATGTATGTATGTGTGTGTGTGTGTATATATATATATATATATGTCACATTTTCTTTATCCATTCATCAGTCAGTGAACATTTGGGCTTTGTTGACAANAAATTCCACATATGAGTGAAATCATATGGTATTTGTGTTTCTCTGATTGACTTATTTTGCTTAGCATAATGTGTTTTAGTTCCATCCACATTGTTGCTAATGGCAAGATCTTTTAATGGCTGAATGATGTTCCACTGTGGTGTGTGTGTGTGTGTGTGTATACATACATATATATGTATATATATATATATATATATATACACACACACATACATATATATGTATATGTGTGTATGTATATATATGTATATATATGTATGTATGTATGTGTGTGTGTGTGTATATATATATATATATATGTCACATTTTCTTTATCCATTCATCAGTCAGTGAACATTTGGGCTTTGTTGACAATTTGGCTATTGTTGATAATGCCGCTATAAACATTGGGGTGCATGTACCCCTTCATCTGTATTTTTGTATCATTGGGTAAACCCTAATAGTGCTTGATGGATCATAGGGTAGTTCTATTTTTAGTTTCATGAGGAACCTTTATACTGTTTTCCAGAGAGGCTGCAACAGTTTGCATTCCCACCAACAGTGCAAGATGGTTCCTTTTATCTGCATCCTTGCCAATACCTGCTGTTTCTTGCATTGTTACTTTTAGCCATTTTGACAGATGTGAGGTGGTATCTCATCATGGCTTTGATTTGTATTTCCCTGAAGATGAGTGATGTTCAGAGTCTTTTCATGTGTCTCTTAGCTATCTGGATGTCTTCTTTGGAAAAGTGTCTATTCATGTCTTCTGCCCATTTCTTCAGTGACTTATTTGTTTTTTGGGTGTTGAATTTTATAAGCTCTTTATAGATTTTGGATACTAACCCTTCATCAGATATGTCATTTTCAAATATCTTCTCCCATTCTGTAGGCTACTTTTTAGTTTTGTTGATTGTTTCCTTTGCTGTGCAGAAAATTTCATATTGATGAAGTCCCAATAGTTCATATTTGCTTTCGTTTCCCTTGCTTTCAGCAACGTGTCTGGTAAGAAACTGCTTCACCCAAGATCAAAGAGCTTTCTGCCTATGTTCTCCTCTAGGATTTTGATGGTTTCCTGTCTCACATGTAGGTATTTCACACATTTTTAATCTATTTCTGTGTATGTTGTAAGAAAGTGGTC
This sequence comes from Crocuta crocuta, assembly GCF_008692635.1. Lineage (NCBI taxonomy): Eukaryota > Metazoa > Chordata > Mammalia > Carnivora > Hyaenidae > Crocuta > Crocuta crocuta. The sequence continues at coordinate 7,330,538 of NW_027529441.1, read as the reverse complement.
TGGTTTTATCCTTCTACATGTTTCAATCCAGTTTTCCCAACACCATTTGTTGAAGAGACTGTCTTTTTCTATTGGATACTCTTTCCTACTTTGTTGAAGGTTAATTAATCATATAGTTAGATTTGCTGCCCAATTTTAGACTGCTTTTTTTTCTATTGAGGTATATGAGTGCTTTATATTCTTTGGATATTAGCTCTTTATCAAGATATATGATTTGCAAAGCTTTCTTCCCATTTAGTTGGTTGCCTTTTCACTTGTTGATGGTTTCCTTTCCAGTGCAATAGTTTTTTTAGTATGATATAGTCCTACTATTTATTTTTGCTTTGTTACTTTTGCTGTTAGTGTCAGATTTAATGACTCATTGGAAAGACCTATGTCAAAGAGCTTACTGCCTATGTTTTCTGCAAGGAGGTTTATGCTACTAGGATTTACATGCAAGTCTTCAATCAATTTTGAGCTAATTTTTGTGTATGTTGTAAATTAGTGATTGAGTCTCATTCTTTTGCATGTTGCTATCCTGTTTTCCCAACTATTTATTGAAAAGATTGTCCTTTCTTCAATGTATATTCTTGGCTGCTTTGTTGTAAATTAATTGACCCTATATGCATGGGTTTATTTTGATTCTATTTGGTTCCATTGAACTATGTGCCTGTTTTTATGTCAATAGCATAGTATTTTAATTACTATAGTTTTAGGGTATAGTTTGAATCAGCGAGTGTTATGCCTCCAATCTTCATTATTCTTTTTCAAGCTTGCTTTACCTATTTTATTGGTTCAATATAAATTTTACAATTATTTGTTTTATTTATTTGAAAAATGCTGTTGGAATTTTGATAGGGATTACATTGAATCTCTAGATTGCTTTGGGTTATGTAGACATTGTAACAATATTGATTCTTCCAATATATGAGCAAAGAATATCTTTCCACTCATTTATGTCTTCTTCAGATTCTGTATAATCTTTATAGTTTTCAACAGAAATATCTTTCACTTCTTGGTCAAATTTATATTTTGCAATTTTATTCCTTTTTTATGCAATTGTAAATGAAATTGTTTTATTTTTTTCTATTTCTGATTACTCATTATTAGTGTTTAAAAACACAATAGATTCTATGTATTTGTTTAGCATCCTACAACTTTACTAAATTTATTAGTTCTAACAGTTTTGTATGGAGTCTTTGGGTTTTCTATATATAAAATTATGTCATCTGGAAATAGTGGATACTTTCCTTCTTCCTTTCCAATTTGGATGCCTTTTATTTATTTTTCTTGACAAACTCTTCTGGCTAGGACTTTCAATATTGTTTGAATAAAAGTGATGAGAATGGACATCTTTGTCTTGTTCTTGATCTTAGAGAAAAGCATTTCAGTGTTTTATCATTGAGATGATGTTAGCTGCAAACTTGTCATATGTGGTCTTTATAATGTTGAAATATGTCCCCTCTATACTCAATTTGTTGAGAGTTATCATAAATGGATTTTTAATTTTGTTAAATGTGTTTTCTGCATATTTTCAGATCATGATTTTTATCCTTCTTTTCGTTAATGTATATCACATTGACTGATTTGCAGATGTTGAACCATTTTTGCATCACTGAATAATTCTCACTTCATTACAGTGTATGATCCTTTCAATGTATTTTTGAATTTGGCTTGCTGGTATTTTGTTGAGGACTTTTTACCTATGTTCATCAGGGATCTTAACATGTAATTTTCTCATCTTGCGAAGTGTCTTTGGTAGTTTTTGTAACAGGATATTGTTGCCATCATAAAATGAGTTTGAAAGAGTTTCCTCTTCTACTTTTTGGACGAGTTTGAGAATAATTGGTAATAATTCTTTCTGAATGTTTGGTAACATTTACCAGTGAAGTCATGTGGTCCTGGACTTTTTTTTGTTGAGATGTTTTTGATTATTGATTCACTTTCTTTACTATTAATCACTCCGTTCAATCACTCCACTCATTTTCTATTTCACTATGATTCACTCTGTAGGTTATATGTTTCTAGGAATTTATCCATTTCTCCTATTGTTCAGTTGGTTGACATAATTGTTAATACTTGTCTCTTATGATACTTTGTATTCCTGGAGTATCAGTTGTAACTGATTTTATTTATTTGAATGCTCTCTCTTTTTCTTGGTAAGTCTAGCTAAAGGCTAATCAATTTTATTTACCTTTTTAAAGAAATATCTTTTAGTTCCAATGATCTTCTCCACTTCCTTTTAGTCTCTGTTTCACTTATTTTTACTCTAATCTTTGTTATTTCCTTTTTTTAAAAATAACTTTCATCTTTGTTTTGTTTTTCTTTTCCTACTTCTTTAAAATGTAAAATTAGGTTATTTTAGAATTTATTTTTTTTTAAGTTTTTAATGTTTTATTTATTTCTAGGAGAGAGAGAGAGAGAGACAGCGTGAGCAGGGGAGGGTCAGAGAGAGAGGGAGTCACAGACTGAAACAGGCTCCAGGCTCTGAGCTGGCAGTCAGCACAGAGCCCAACATGGGGCTCGAACCCACGAACCGCAAGATCATGACCCAAGCGAAAGTCGGACGCTTAACAGACTAAGCCACCCAGGCGCCCCTAGAATTTCTTATTATATAAGATAGATACTTATCCCTAAGAATTTCCCTCTTAGTACCCTTTTCACTGCATGACATAAATTTTGGTATATTTCCATTTATGTTTATCTCAAGGTATTTTTTTTATTTCTCTTTTGATTTCTTCTCTTACCATTTGATTCTTCAATCACGTGTTGTTTAATCTCCATTTTATTTGTGAATTTTCCACTTTCTTTGTGCCATTAGTTTCTAGTTTCATACTATTGTGGTTGGAAAAGATGTTTGATATAATTTTAATCCTCTTAACTTTATTAAAATTTGTTTTGTGGCCTATGATATATACTGGAAAATGCTCATGTATACCTGAGAAGAATGTATATTCTGTTGCTTTAGGATGAAAGTTTCTGTACATATCTGTTAGGTCCATCTGGTCTGTCATTTAAGACTACTGTTTCCTTGCTGATTTTCTGTCAAGATGGTCTATTCATTGATGTGTGATATTACACTATTATTTATTGTTTTCTGTTTCTATTATTATTACTGCATACTATTATTGTATTGTTGTCAGTTTCTCACTTTAAATCTGTTAATTTTTGCTTTATATATTTACATATATATTCATTGGCTATTTAGAGTTGTTCCATGATCAAAAAGCAATTGAGAAAACTGACTTGCAGCCGTCTGTCACTCATCTGAATTGAGGTGTTAGTGACCATTTATCAAAATTGCCATATACCTTGTGAAACTTTTCAAAATGATAGTAATTGGTACTCAGTCTTCAATGTACAGGAATTTTCCAGCAGTCTCTGTCATAAACGGTGAACACTGAAAACCTCTACTGTGAACTGTTAGTTGTAGACGATAGAATTGAGTATTGACTATTTGGGTTCTACACATGCATGTGTTTTGAGTCAAGTAATTAAGGAGACCATTTGATTAAATTTAAGGAAGGTAGAGCCCTAAATTTATTCCTTCTTATAACTACAGTCAAATTATTCTTCTTATTATTATTGTTACTATGAATTGTCATCAAAGCAATTTCTGAGAATTTACATTAAATTTTATATTTCCTATGGTGAATGATTGATAAACACTTATTAAATAAAATAAAAATAATTTCCATTATATGGAACAATGTTGAAAAGTTCACGCAATGTTCTATCATTCCATATTGTAGTTGAAAGTTGAGAAATCATTTAATATCATACCATAGTTCAATGCAGATCATCTGATACCACTGATAATAAATGAACCAATGATTGTTGAAGGAATACACAGTGCGACAATTTTAAGGGGATAATAGGTCTGCATGTTATCCTTCCTCTCCTTAGAAGCAACACTGTTTATATTTTTCCATGAGTATTTCAAGACTTTCTGCACATTTCTGGGACACCTGGGTGACTCAGTCAAGTGTCAGACTTCAGCTCAGGTCGTGATCTCACAATTCATGAGTTCAAGCCCCACCGTGGGCTCTCTGCTGTCAGTGCAGAGCCTCAGACCCTCCCGCCCTATCTCTCTCTCTGTTCCTCCTCCACCTGTGTTCACCCTGTCTTTTTCAAAACTAAATAAACTTTAAAAAATTTAAAAAAAAAGAACTTTCTCCATATTTTAGACTCAAAGAACTGCACCTTTTTAGGAGTCTTAAGCTTGCCTTTGAACTTCCAAATGTTATTTTCCATTTCTTTCTCTTTGTATTATTTGTGAGGAAGATCCCCCAAAAGGTGTATCTTGGTGGGAAAAATACAATAAAAGGAATGAAGCAAATTTAAACAAGTGTTGAATCTGGGCAAAGGGTATATGGGAGTTTCTTTTAGTATTCTTAAATGTTCCTGCAACTATTCTTTATGTTTGAAATTATAACAAAATAAGAAGTTACAAAAATGCAGGAATATCCACTGACCCACAGATTGTAGAAAAATGTTAAAATGGCAAATGATTCCTCAAATCAATTCTATGTAATTATTGAAGCCATATTTCAAATACGGTTACTAATAAATGCTTTTAAAATACTAAATTAAAACTAAACAAAAACAGGTAAAGATTTGACTTCACAACTACATGAAATAAATAACCAAAAATACACTGAGTTGAAGAACTACTAAGAATAAAATAAATTTAATAAAAGTAAAACAATATATGATAAAAAAGTAATTATTTAAAATATTTTAATAAAATTGACAAATGTGCTGTAAACCATACAAAGATAAAATAAATTAACTATAATATACATTAAAAATAAGAAAAGAGTTAAAACAACAGGTAGAAATGATATTTTAATATATTACTACAGTAGTCTAACATAAATTTGAAAATCTCATAGAAAAAATAATCTTAGGAAACTCCAAAGGACCAATTCATATTGAAAAGTGGTAGATACATTTTTAATAAGTTGGGATTTTATGTTTCGTGCAGTTGGATTTTCAGTATCAGCAACGTAGTATATAAAAATTTACCTGTAGGAGATTCCAGGGAACACTTCAAAGATATTGAAGTCATTTACCTAAACACAGGGTTGGATATTCACAAAATTGGCTATCTTTCCCTCTTTCCTGAGAAAATAATTGTAAAGCACAAGATTCTCAGAGGAGAAAAGCAGATGGGCTTGAGATGTCCTCATAAATTGTCTATCTCCATGATGGCCTTGAAAAACAAAATGTTTCTTAAGCTTTTAGAGTAGCACGGAACTGGTAGAGACCCTAAAAATTGACTTAGGATTTCTTTTCTCCCACCGTGGTGGGAAGGATGCAGCAGAATGACATCTATGTACCCACAAGTTGTACTCAATGTCTTTAGATGCAGAAAAGAAGGACAATACAGCAGTGACCCACGTGGACCAATGATCACGACTAGACTGGGTATGGATATCTCAGACAACTCTAGCTAGACCAGGTTACCGACAACTAGGTGGAAACCCCTTGCCAGTACACCTTGCCCGGTTTTACTGCATATTAGTCACAGCTCTTGGGAAAAAGTATAGATATTAATTCACTGGAAACATGTGTTTACTATTAAGCAAAACTGGAACTAGAAATTTTATAACCAGTTATAGAAAAATATTGGTTACATTATTCTATAATAAATTTATGACTGAGATTTGTAGATACTGCAGTTGCAACATCTTCATTCCTTCCTACTTACATCCAGAAAGGTCCTGGGAAGCAGTCTGATAACGTTAGATCAAGGTATAAATGAGACTAAAGTACATCTTGTCCATAATTTAAACATATTCTTAGGGATACTGTCTCCTTCCTTTCCAGAATCCAGAAAGGATAAGAAAAAAAATATTATTTAAAACATCTTTGCTTTGTTTCATAGTCTCCTATTTATTTTACATTTAGCCCATAACTACACAAAAACCCAGCCACATGATAAGGTAAAAAGTACTGTTTCCTTTAAACAGAATGAACTTAGAAAAGCTAAATAAATTTGTTCCAAACTTTCTTTAATCACGTATTGTAAATAATTGTGGAAAAGTTTTCTGTTGCTTGTCAACTATCTCCAGTGGTCAAGAGGAAAGATCTAGCAAGTAGCCACTTATTCTTTGACAGTACTTTTGACAGATATAAACTCAAAAGAAAAACAGTGGGTTCACCTATAGCTCTTTTCATTCCTTGGTGTGAAAGGTAAGCTTTCAATCCAACAGTCCTCATGCTTAACACATGTTCTACATTCTAATGTGAAAGTACTTTCATCCATACCCACTACTCGACCATTTGCTGCAGTGAAAAGTGGCTGGACAGTGGCTAGAGAGACATCCAATAGGAAGTAAAGAATTGAATGCACATCAACCTTATGAGAAGCATGCTACAGAAACTGCAATGACACTCCTGAGAGAAACCTTTAATCCACAACAGGAGTGGGTGAAAGAAACATCCCTTTTTTTTTTTCTTATGCACACAAGGGACATGTCTGATGTTTGTTTCCATCTCGTGACTATCCCAGTAGGACTGATGCCTAATTGCCAGCAGCAGCAGTAACCCACTTTTAACACATTCTCATTGGATTTCTCCCCTCCCCTGACTTGCTCACTACCCTGCCAATGCTTGTGAAGATCACCTTCCCTATAAAATGCTTGTGTTTGAATCTTGACCACTGAGTCTGCTGCTGTTAGAACCCAGCTTCGCTCACCCACAATTTCATTGACTGGGGCAAATGTGTCCCACTTCTGAGAAGAAAATTGTGACACCTTTCACTGTCCCAGGGAATCCAGGATTCACTTCTACATTCAGGATCCCATTGCCCTTGTGGTTTTTTTCTCTGTATAAAGAACAGGACCGTTGTCATGAACTTGTTCACACAGGGCCCCACTTTCACAGAAGGATTTTATATTTGAGGTTTAATACTCTCCATTTGCTATCTTAATACTCTTATTAATATTGTCTTTGTACTTTGTTTTGTAAGTGAAATCTGATGAATCAATGGAGCATTTATAGGCAGTTTAGGGCATTAGCTCAAACGCAACTGATTTGCCACCTCCTCCAGGATGGCTTTTTGACTTCTGATGAACTCACCATCACCCAAAAACTCATGCCATCCTCCATCCCTGGTAGGGGTCTGTATGTGGAAGCAGGAAAGTTCAAGAATGTGTGCACACCAAGAATGGTGAGGTAGGACCCAGGATCCTATGAGGGTTTGCACTCAACCTGTGGATATCTGGATGCCCAAGGGAACATGGCATTAAAGAACAAATAAAATAACCATTAGAGGTGAAATAATTTCTAAATTGATGCCATAAAAATTTACAGTAAACTTAATGGTTTAGAACAACACAAATTTATTGTCTTACAGTTATGTAGGTCAGCCACACCAACAGATTTGGAGCCACTTAATATTTTTGAAACTGGGGGTATTTTGTTTTTGTTTTTTAAATCTGTAAAATGGAGGGGCGCCTGGGTGGCTTAGTCGGTTAAGCGTCCGACTTTCGCTTAGGTCATGATCTCGCAGTTCGTGGGTTCGAGCCCCGCGTCGGGCTCTGTGCTGACTGCCAGCTCAGAGCCTGGAGCCTGTTTCAGTCTGTGACTCCCTCTCTCTCTGACCCTCCCCTGCTCACGCTGTCTTTCTCTCTCTCTCCTAGAAATAAATAAAAACATTAAAAATAAAAAAAATAAATAAATCTGTAAAATGGAAAGCGCAACATTTTCAGCAATGAGATTAAATGAGCTAATGCACCAACTATATAGACAACTTGTAGCTCAGGGGGACTCAGGCATTATATTATTTATCCATGCCAGACACAGACTAGGCTAAGTTGGGAGTGAAGTTTAGAATGCTGGTCAGCTGACTAACTATAAGGCATGTGTTCCCTGCAACACATCCTGGGAAAGTCATAGAGCAGTAGAGGGGCTGAACCTTCAGAGCTTTTCCAACCTCATAGGAGGAAATGTTTAAAGAGGTCGGAAAGTCAGACAGAGCAGCTTTCTGGAGGTATAGGTCTTAATTCATTCCAGTTCCATTAGCTAGGTGTTTATAAAGCACATACTGGATGCCAGGCACTGTTTGAGCCCAGCAGATACATCAGGCAACAAAACTGATGAAAAACTGAGACTTGGGGAGCTCACTTTCTGTCAAAGTTAGGGAAAGTGTCAGCAGCAACATAGAGTCCTAGGTAAGAATGACGAGCAGACGGGAGCACTCCCAGTGGAAAGCTCTTGACTGTACACACACTCATAATCTATGTGTCTTTATGAACAGCCACTGCCCTTAGAAAGGACTGGTGGGTGAGTAATCAGAGCAGTGCGCCTAAGCTTGTGAACTGGTCTTTGTTCTATTTGTCAAGCTGTTAATTGCTGACTCTTTTCTCTGACAGTCTTCTGAAGGTGCCAGATGTGTTTGTGCAGATAATCCATGGTGACATTGGAATATTCATTTGGAAAGGTGTTGCCTGCAGAAACAATAAGCTGGGTCACACACTTAGCTTCAGAATTCCAACATGAACCAGGCACTTAAGATTTTGGAAAGAGTCCACATTTTTGACCCTTGTAATTGTGATTGGGCATGTTTATATCCCACAATCCAAAGTGCTTCTTTTTTAAAAAAAAAATTTTAATGTTCTATTTATTTCTGAGAGAGAGAGAGAGAGAGACAGCGTGAGCAGGGGAGTGTCAGAGAGAGAGGGAGACACAGAATCTGAAACAAGCTCCAGGCTCTGAGCTGTCAGCACAGAGCCCGACAGGGGGCTCAAACCCATGGACTGGGAGATCATGACCTGAGCCAAAGTTGGACGCTTAACCGACTGAGCCACCCAGGATGCCCCAGAATTCTTCTTGTATGGTTTCTGCCTCATCATGTTGTTCGTGGTGGGACAGGGAGAAACTGAAACACAATTCATGCAGATCCCTTTGTGGGGAGAGAAGACACCCACATTTTGTGAACTTGAATAATACAGAAGTGAGAGAATAGCTTCAAGGGGAGATTGAATCACCTAATTGGCTAGTCCTGGAGGTGGAATCTAGTTTTGTTTTGTTTTTAATGTTTATTTTTGAGAGAGAGAGAGAGATTGCAAACAAGGAGAGGGGCAGAGAGAGAGGGAGACGTAGAATCTAAAGCAGGCTTCAGGCTCTGAGCTGTCAGCACAGAGCCTGACCTAGGGCCTGAACTCATGAACTATGAGATCATGACCTAAGCCACCCAGACATCCCTCCTGGAGGTAGAATCTTATGCACAATGCCAGATTCCTGGTCAGCCCTTCTTGCATACTGAGACAGCTGAAGTGTGTAAAGGGTATGTCAGTAGTCCATGGCTGCTTAACTAGAATCTGAATCTTTTATATCACAGACCCTGCAGCTAGGTGTCTTAGATTCTGGGACTGCCATACCTCCTTTCATGAAGATTTTTCAAACTGAGGTCACCAGGTCCTCAAGTGTAAGGGGAGAGTGCACATGCTCACACTGATCTCCAAGCCTCAGTGTGACCCCCGGGCCATGTGTCTTCCTTGTTCTGACCACCTTTCTGTGCTGATGCTCTTCCATGTGCTTCGGGGTAATTGCACCTTGCCTGGGGGCACCTGGGTGCCTCAGACGGTTAACCATCTGACTCTTGGTTTTGGCTCAGGTCATGATCTCAGTTTGTGCACTTGAGCCCCGTGTAGGGCCCTGCACTGGCAGCACAGAGTCTACTTGGGATTTCTCTCTCCCTTCCCCTCTGCCTCTTCCTGGCGTGCTCTCTCTTCTTCAAGAAATAAATAAATAAACAATAAAAAGATAAAAAAAAAAAACAATTGCACCTCGCCTGAAATTCAAGATGTGCCATAAACAAAAACAAATGAACAACAACAACCAAAAAGAACATGTTTCCAAACTCATTTCCTCTGCTGCTGCTTTTCACTTTGAATGATTTTTTTTTCTTTCTGACTAATGGTCCTGAAAGTTTTAAGCGTATGACCATGGAAATCAAATCATTCTGACTCAGATCTCCTTACTTCTCTCCTTCACCAGCTGGGTGGTCCTGGGTGTGAGCTAATGGAGGAGGAAACAATACTCACCTCAGAGGTGACAGAATAGAGGGAAGATAATTAGAACATCACTGGATGTGAGAGAGGCACTCCATAAATGATCATTATTATTATTACCTTAATGGGTAATTTGTTTCTCCCTGTCATAAGCATCTAAGAAAAATTAGCTGAGTTTCAGTTTGGATTTTGTAAAAAAAGTTACTGAAGGGATTCCAAGAAAAAGCACTATGACTCCTGTCCTAGAATATTCCAAAGAGAAAATAGGTTTCTTAAAGATAAATCTTTTTGGAAAGAAAGGAAAACAAAACAAAAACCTAACAGGATATATATGTACTAGCCCAAAGATGCTAAGTAAAGAAAAGAGAAGAATGTTTCTAAAACTCAGTGATTCATAAACTGGACTAAGTTGCAATATGTTTGCAGTTTCAAACTGTGTAGAATTGTCCTTATCTTTTACTCAGGAGGCCTAGATCATACTGCCTGAACCCACACGTGGAAACCGTACAAAGCCCATTTTTCTTTTCTGTATCCTATGAAACACTTCAAAAGGTCAGCAACACTCTCACCCCAGCGGTCAACCTGCCTGTTGTGGGTTCCAAGAGATCTCTTTATGATGAGTAGCCTTAAGCTTAAAAAGTGATCATTTTGAACTCCTTTGGGAGTTGTTGGACAGCTAAAGATATTCATAGTAAAAGAAAGGAGAAACAGTGAATTAAGAGAAACACCGCTTTCTATGCCATCACCCCAGCACTGATAAGGAAGTCCTCTGAGGTGCCATCCTGCTCTTTATTCCCATCGGTCACTGCCTAGCACAGTTCTGATAATGTTACTCTGGCAGGCTTTGTCCTTGACCAGTTGACCTTGATAGCACCTACTGGTGTTTCAGTTAAGCAGTTTCTTATTAGTGCCTCAGTAGCACCTCATTCAAAATAAGGGTAGCAAGAATTCCATTTTAACAACCCTCAAAAGATTAAAGTGAATAAATAGGAGTAAGCAGCAGTGGACATTTTAATGAATCGATCATCATCTCTCAGTTATGATAAATGCTAAGTATAAAGGATATAACCTGAATAGTCATTTGAGGACACAGCCTCAAAAAAGATAATTTTATTAATTAATAACTGCATTTATTAAAGAGATCAATGTCAGGTTCAAAGTAGAGAAAGTGTGTATGAATATTAACGAGTGCAAAAATACATACCTTTATGACTTTCGGGAATTTTTTGTCTTCTCTAAATTCAGTTGTTTTTTACCTGGAAATTGTATATAATAAACATTTTCACAGGGATAGTGTAAAGTTGTTAAATGACGTTACAGATATGAAAGCACTCTGGGAAATTTTAAGTACTGTATAATCATGAGAGATTTGTATTGTCATCCGATAGACTACATGTAATGATATTTCCAGTAGATTTCATTCAGGCATATACTAGTGGTTTGTGACTTCAAGGTATTTGTAAGTCTAGTTGTAAAGAGATTTACATAAAGACTAACCATAATTACCATTGGGGAATAGAGAAGTGAACCATCTTTGCTCTGGCTGCTAAAACAAAATGCTATATATTGTGCGGGTGAAGCAGAAGACATTTATTTCTCATTGTTTGGAAGCTGGAAAGTCTAAGATCAGGGTGCCGGGAGATTTGATGTCTGGCACAATCCCTGTTTGGCTTGTAGACATTGGTCTTCTTGCCATATTGTTATATGATGGATACAGAGAGGGTTCTGATTTTTTCCTCTTCTTATGTAGATAGGCATGATCCAATCATGGACACTGCATCTTAATGATCTTATCCAAACCTACTTACTCTTAAAGGTTTCACCTCTAAATACCATCCTATTGGGAATTAGGACTTCAACATATGGATTTGAGGGTCAGAGAGACCAGACTTTCAACCCATAACAGGACCATTAGTCCATCTGCCAATGCTTCCATAGAGAAAATCTGATCATACTTGAATGATTAATTCTATCAGCTTTTTGCCAATGTTCTTACAAGTTCAATTACCAACATGGATGAATCCGGAAACATCCATCTTGCTTTTCAAGTTTTAGAGATTTTACATTGAATTTTAGGTTTCCTTCTGTGATTTTCCTCAATTGATCTAAATTCAACTCATATCTCTATAAAATTGTGCACATATGTATCTGTGACCAATTCCCCCACATTAGCAAAAATTATATGGCACCCCTCTTCTAAAACTTAACAGAGCTGAGAACTACTGTGGGATTTCTAGACCTTAAGGAAGATGTTTTCAGCCTGGGCACTAATTGAGTTTGTTAGCTTGCCGATTCAAGATAACTGGGTCTGCTAACCCAACTGTATGTTCACTTATTCTATCACTATCTTGTCAGTATTGTGACATCTTCATATTTCTTCTCCAAGCCATGCTACTCTTAGTTCCCTTTCTTATTTCTTAAGTTACTACAACTGTATTATTTGTACATGAAAAATACCACTTTTAATTTTTAATTCTTTAAGTATGTAACAAAACATAATTTGTTCTTCAACTTAGAAGTATTTCTAAAATGTTACAGAAAAATAAAATAAGCCCAGTAATGATTTCATATATGACGTCTAGGAAGAAAAGACATTCACTGTATTATCACTTTTGTATATAATTTTTTGAGTACACTATTGTTATGTATTTCATTTTCTTTAATATTTAAAATTAGTTTTACCTCTATGTTTTTTGCAAAAAACAATTGTGTATTGGTTCTACCAAGACTCTATGGGAAGTTATTTCAAGTTAATTCACTGTGAAAGCATTGAAAGAAAATTAGCCATCCTAGAAGTGGCTTCATCACTATAGCAATAAATATTGGCTTTCTTCCCCTGCAGTGGACCCAAACTCATTTTACCAATCAGCCTAATGTCTTCCTTCTGTGTTCTATTTTTATCATTAGGTACTAGAATATATTTTATTTCATCGTACTTATTAGCTATGGCTTTCATAACGATTCCTATCAGGGAGGCAATTGAGATTAAGGGCACAATCTTTGGCAATTTAAACATAGTTTTAATTTTAGTTCCATTGTGCATTGTTTTGTTCTGTTGTTCACCTGAACTCTGAACTTTAATTCCCTCACCTGTAAAATGAGGGTAATAGAAAGTTACTGATAGGACTTTGTGGAGATTAAAAGAGAAAATATGAAAAGCAGAAACCCATTACCTGTCACGTGGTAAAAACCTTACAAAATAATTGTTGTCTTTATTGTTGCTCTTATTATGACTATCATAAAATTAATTGATATAAATTATATACAAATAAAATAATTTATATATAAATTATATGTAGATATAAATATATACATATATATTTAGTTTGGAAAATATTCTATTTAAAATTGGACATTTCTTCTATAATTTTAACAATTTAAAAGAAAACTTAAAAAAAGTAGTTACATTTGCAAATTTAATTATTTTTCAAAGTGGAAGCTATGTATATATCTGAAAAATTGGGTATTTCTATGTGGAGAAGTCCTTCACAATATTTTGCTCAAGGAAAATTGTTGCCCTGTAAAAGGTCCAATGTCTATTCAATATAATTTATAGTCTAGACTCTCCCTTACTGTGAATGTATCAAAATGAGTGTACAGATAAAAGTAGTAGAATAATTATAAATTTTCTGGATGTTCTTCTCTTTTCATCTCTGGAGTATCTTTCATATAAAGGAATGATTTTAATGTCACCCAACTGAATATGTCTGCCCTCACATTTAGGGCACACACAAATTACAATGTACTGGACCTGACCTCTTGGGTAAAATGAATTCAATCAAAACATTTCAATCTCAGTAATATTGGCTATATTGTAAGATATTTTGTCCCTTTAAAAAGTTGGACTACACCACCTTTTAAAAAAGTATTGCATCTTGCTCATAAAAAATTAGTGTNGCACTGAGTGTTATGTGGAAACTAATTTGACAATAAACTATTAAAAAAAAAAATTAGTGTCTTGCTCACAAGAAATGAGTGTCTTCCTGATAAATACTGAATTAGAATATAGGTATTATGAAATTTTTTTTTATCTTGTAAGGATACAAATATTCAACTTGATGTCTAAAAAGACTTCTCAATTATCTAGGATTGTGACTATAGTATTCTTTGGTCAGAAATATTGGTCATTAAAAGATACATGTTAGGGGTGCCTGGATGGCTCAGTGGGTTGAGTGATTGACTCTTGATTTTCTCTCAGGACATGACCCTGGGTGTTGGGATCAAGTCCCTTGTTGGGCTCTGCACTCAGCATTGAACCTGCTTAAGATTTTTTTTTTCTCTCTCTCTTCCTCTGTCTTCCTCCACAGCTCACACACACACTCTCTCTCCCAAAATAAAATAAAAATAAAATAACTAAAAAAACACATGTCAATTAAATGGATATTTGAGGTTTTAAGAGAGAATCTATATCAATATTAAAGGGACTTAATTATTTTCCAAAAAAGACAATGAAAAAAAATTCTGCCTGGCAATGATTTATCCATGTATATGAACATACATTGTTTGTTAAAATCTGCACAAAATATAGTTTCACTGATATGCTTTAGAAACCTCAACATTTGTTATTTCTTGTCTTTAATTTTAGCCATTCTGATAGGCATAAGGTGATATTTCATTGTGGTTTTAATGTGCATTTCTCTGATGATGAGTGATGTTGAGCACCTTTTCATGTGTCTGTTAATCATCTGTATGTCTATTTTGGAAAAATGTCTACTCAGGTGCTCTGCCCATTTTTTAATCAATTTTTTTTTGTGGTGAATTGTATAAGTTCTTTATGAAGTTTGGATATTAACCCCTTATTGGATATATCATTTGATTTGCAAATATCTTCTCCCATTCAGTAGGTTGCTGTTTTGTTTTGTTGATGGTTTTCTTCACTATGCAAAAGCTTTTTATTTTGTTATAATACCAATAGTTTATTTTTGCTTTTGTTTCTTTTCTTTAAGTTTTTAAAATTTATTTCTAGGAGAGAGAGAGAGAGAGACAGCGTGAGCAGGGGAGGGTCAGAGAGAGAGGGAGTCACAGACTGTGAAACAGGCTCCAGGCTCTGAGCTGGCAGTCAGCACAGAGCCCAGTGCGGGGCTCGAAACCACGAACAGTGAGATCATGACCCAAGCGAAAGTTGGACGCTTAACCGACTAAGCCACCCAGGCGCCCCTATTTTTGCTTTTGTTTCTCTTGCCTTAACAGACAAATACCATATAATTTCACTCATATGTGGAATCTAAAACCAACAAACAGTAAATAAATAAAGAAACAAAAAGCAGAATTAAACTTGTAAATACAGGGAACAAAATGATGGTTAAAGGAATGAGCAAAATGAGGGAAGGGGCCTGGGAGAGACAAGCTTTCAATTATGGAATGAATAAGTCACAGGAATAAAAAGCACAGTATAAGGAATATAATCAATGATACTGTAATAGTTTGTATGTTGACAAGATGGTTGTCATCTTGTGGTGATCATAGTATAATGTATAAACTTATACAATCTTTATTTTATATACCTGAAACACAACTAACATTTTGTGTCAACTATATTCAAATATAAATATTACTTAAAAACAAAACAGAGGTGAATGTGTGACTCAATCAGTTAAATGTTGAGTTTTGATTACGGCTCAGGTAGTGATCTCACAGTTCATGAGATGGAGCCTGGCATTGGGCTCTGCACTCTCAGCAGAGAATCCCTGCTTGGGATTCTGTCTCTCCCTCTCTCTCTCTGCCCTTCCCCCATTTCCTCACACTCTCTCTTTCTCTTTCTCTCAAAAGAAATAAATACATTAAAAATAATAAATAAATAAATAACAACCACAAAAAGGAAATGTCCGCATTTTAGTTGACCCATAATTCCATAAGAATCTTAAAATGACTGTAAAACCTAGCTATATACAATGAGAGGTCTTAAGTTAATTTAATGAAAAGAACTAACAAAAAGATGTTTTAGATATCAACCCAAGAGATAACATGTTTATCATGATCAGTAATTCAGAATCTATTATGGTCAGGAATGCCAGTACTCAAAGGAAAACGTAATCCAAAACTCAGTTATATTTTGGTGTTGCATTCTCATATTTGTTTGTTTCTATTCCAAGTTTACATTGAACTTCAGTGCTTGATATTTTTAGAATTTATAATATCTTAAATGAAATAATCAATTATTGAAGACTGAGGTCAGAACACTAGAAGACTATTTTGACTCCTTTTTTCTTATTCCATGGCTTAGCTGGGTAATTAAATCATCACCTGCCAATGGTTACAAAGCATATGCCTGAGCTAATCTTCACAGATTTGCTCTGCATATATTGGGAATAGTACATCCTAATTTTTCTGCAAAAGTAGACCACATGTGATAGCAGCATTGGAGATGAGAGAATAATCAAGTTTTTATAACTATGGCAAAATTTTATTTTGCTAGATAATTTCTATATGGTTAAAATTTCTATAAGCAATGGAAGACCTAGACAAAAATTCAATCGTTTTAGAAGGCAACATTAGTAGTTTAATTTATATTTAAATGACTTTGAACACTGCTGAGTTTTGTTTTATAGGCAAAATTCTTAACATATAGAAAATGCTGTAGATTATACCTATATGAAGCATCAGCAAAAATATTAAAGACTTTCCCATAATTAAGTGAATTAAAAAGGGATTAATATCCGCAGAGGAAAAACTTCATCATTTCATATTAAATTCTGATTATGGGAACTAAAATTATTATTATGCTGCCATATGGTATCTTAATCATACCTGCTATCAATTATTTGTCAAGTTTCATTGCCTCAACATATGAAGAATATGATACAAAATGTTGGAGATGCCAATGAATTACAGTCCTAAGGGCCCAAAACCTAATTTTGAATATTGTCTTACATTAAATTAGATTCTGCTTCTTATGATTTAAATTTTTCCTTTTTCTCCTAAGTAGCCTCAATTTATTAGTTTGCTAGGCATTGCTTTGTTGTTTATAGACAATTTATATTAAATTTTTGTTATTTTGAATTGTATTCCTGCTTGAATATGATGTCTAAAGTAAACAAAAGGCCACATTCATTTTAAATATTCAACAATGGTAGCGTAATATTAACCCACTTCTTAACCCATTTCTATATACATTCATCATAATGACAAATGAGGGTGCAATTACAAAAGAAACCTGCATAGATTTGATGGAAGGGGTAAGTTTCAAAGAAAGAAATAAAAATAATTCTATTCCTCCAATTTTAAAGGTAGGATTTCTACTTTTAAAGTAGTTACCTATGGGGACTACTACTTATTGATATGTATTATAGGAGTAACCTAGTATTCAAAAATTGAGAAAGTCAACAGGTAGAATCTTGTCACAATAGCTAAATTTTCATACAATTCTGAGTACAGGGGCAGAAAAAGCTTCAGATTTTATATTAATATGATATATCACAGAATCTGTACAGTCTCCAACATTTATCCTTTTGAATTAACCCTTTGGACAAACTCACACACACACATACACACATTACTTCAATAAACACATATGAGAAAATTAAAAATGAAAAATTAGATAAGACAAATTGATTATTCATTTTCAATAAATATGAAAAACATTTAGAACTGAACAATCGAGTGTATGGGTCATTAGATGAGGTTGAGTCCAGATTAGGCTTATGTTTGAGTTTGAGAGAGTAGCAAATAGAGAGATATCCATTAGAGTTATCAGACCAAATTAATGGGAAAATATTTCTGGCGGCATTATGATAAAGATGTGTTACCTCTTTAAGCTCTCTATATTAGCCATTTCAGAGAACATTAGCAGAAATAGATACAACCATTGGCTTATGTTCAGTCTTAGTAAAATGACAATATTTAGATTAGACACAATATTTAAAGGCACACAAAAAGACATTTATTTTTCATTTTTCAAGAGTAAGGAAATTTATGAAGGCAAAGTAATCTTGCATTAAAGTGGTCTCTTGCACCAGATTGTGTCTGAATATAGACTTCATTTCAGTAGAATATTTAAATGAATACAGAAGTAAACTATCTACTTTTCTCATGCAAGATTCTTTAGAAAACAAAGCCAAGCTAGAGAAATATTGATCATTCAGTTATCTGTAAATAATACATTTCTTTATAAATTACCACCAACTCAAATTTAGCAATAATTTGTCACAATTTCACTTGGAGGAGTTTTCCTGGATTGAGTCCTTCCATATGTTACATTGTCGCAACAAGGGGCCAACACTGACACACTTTTCTAAATAAAACTTTGCAATGTATTCATGTTTTACCAATTGTATTCATTAATTTCCTTTTTCTGTTCTAGAATCTATTTGAGGATGCCACATTTTGTTTATTTATTGTGTCTCCTTAGCCTCCTTCCAATAAGATGGTTTCTCAGGTTTTCTTCTATTTGATGACTTTGACAGTTTTGACTTCTGGTCACTTATGTTGCCTCCACTTTGGATTTGTCAGGTGTTATGGGGTTCGGGGGAGGAATACTATAGAGATGAAGTGCCCGTCTCATACCATTTATCAGTAGGCATGTGTTATCAATATAATATCATCAATGATATCAAATTTAATAACTTGGTAAAGGTAATGTTTGCCGGGTTCCTCTATGATAATTATTTTTTTCCCTTTCTACATTCTATATTTTAGTACCAAGTCACCAAATTCTACCCACACTTAAGGTTGTAGATTAAGCCCTACCTCCTGGAAGAAGAGTGTATCTCATTTATCTCTTTATTCATATATAGATGTCAATATACATATAGATAAATATATTTTTCTATGTATCTATGTATGTGATGGGGTTGTGGGATGATGGTGGGTTTTGGAGCTGATGGCCAAGAAAGAATTCTTGAATACATCTTTGGTATAATAAGGTGATTTTATTAAAGCACGGGGACAGGACTTATGGGCAGGAAGAGCTGCACTGAGGTTGTAGAGACTGACTGCTTATACATTGTGGACTTTAGAGGAAGGTAAAGTCAAGAGGAAGTTTCTTAGAAGGATTTTCATATGATAAAGAAAATTTACAGATTACTGGGGGCCTAGCTATTGTCAAGCTAAGGTTGTTTTCCCCTCTAGCAAAACATAGTAGGGAGTTTCTGATTAGGCTATTGATGAGATATTTGCAAACTGATGGAGACTATCCATTTAGCCAATTGTTTTCTGTCTTTTCCTTTGTTTTGGGGCAGTCAGAAGTGCCTGAAGAATATCAAACATACCCCACCTTGGGTGGGAGGATGATTGTGCTAGCTCATGCTTGACCTTCAGCTTGCCTTATGGTCCCTCATCATATGTATCTATGTATATATATCTATGTATTTATGTGTCTGTCTATGTATCTATGTTATCTATGTATCTATCATCTATCTAGCATCATCTATATTAGTTTTCTAAGACTGTAGTATAAAATACCAGAAACTGAGTGGCTTTGAACAACTGTGAGGCTTTCTCACAGTTCTGAAGGCTCAAAGCCCAAGACCTTGGTGCCAAAAATGTTTGGTTTCCTCTGAAGCCTCTTTGACCTGCAGATGACCACCTTTTTCCTGCTTCTTCACAAGGACATCCCTATGAGCCTGTGTTTGCCTGGTGTCTCACTTTGTGTTTCCTAAACTCTTTTCTTTCTATAAAGACACTAAGCAGATTGGATCAAGGTTTGCCCTAAAGACACTCATTTTAATTCCATGAAGGACACCAGAGTATTCCATCCTAAAATATGCTTCTTTGACATATCAATTATTTGCAGCTAAAGAGACTGAAAACCAACAGATGAAAGGAAAGTTCTTTACCTCTCCCTAACTACTTAAAAATAAATTTTAAATTTCTTTCATGAAATAAATGTACACTTTCAAAGGAAATGCCCACAAGTAAGGAAATCTCTATACCAGGAAGAGGACTAATCTAGAGACAAGACTTACTACCTGAGAGATTCTTAATATAAATAACAAGACAGCCTTTATTTACCTTAGATTTCCTTCCTCTCCCCCGTAACTCACCTTCCCTGTCCAGAAGCCCAAAACTCCATTTCCTTTTGTTTACTCTCTAATAGTATATAAGCCTCAGTCATCTGACTGCCTCCTTCAATTCCATTTTACTCTTTATACCCCATTTGTAAGTATATAAATAATCCCAAGCGTCATGTCTCTTAGTAATCAAAGTAATTTAAAAATCATCTTGTGAGGCTGGTATATTTATTTCTTCTTTCTGTGTTCCTATTATAAATAAAATTCATAAGAGCAAAAACATTATTTTGGTCTCCACTCAAACTACAGTGCTCACAAGAATTACCTGTCTCATAATTAACATTCATTAAATGTATTTATGTGAAGGAATTTAGAACTTATTTGAAAGTTACCTCATGTTCAATATGGTGTTATTTCTTCTATCGTTCTTTCAGATGATTCCATAGGTAAAGATAGGGTAAGTCAAATAGCAGTAACTAACTCCAGGATTTTAGTGGCTTAACAAAATCTTTTTATCTTTTAGCTCAATCAAGTTTGTTTCAATCATATGACTCTTTCATATCACATACTAACTTATGCTCCACAATTATTGAACATAGAAAAAAGTATAAAATGTATTAACTCTTTTTATATTTCAGTGATCAAAGGAGTAGCATAACCCTATAGGAACTCTTTTTATATTTCAGTGATCAAAGGAGTAGCATAACCCTATAGGAACTCTTTTTATATTTCAGTGATCAAAGGAGTAGCATAACCCTATAGGAACAGGAAAGCAAAACTATCTACAGGCCTGAAGAATAAAAAAGATTATGAACATCTAATTCTAATGAACATAAATCTGTTTGTTCATTTAATATTCGTAACTTCTTTTGCAAAGAAATGGTTTTAATATTGTTTTGTTTTGTTGAGATTTCTCCAATAGACCTTATATATCAAAATCATTTGACGATTTATGTTTTTTTAAATTTAATTTTAATTCTTATTTTTGCCTGTTTTTGAGCTGGTGTTTACAACAAAAAGTAGAATTACTAACTCTTTTCAATAATCTCTTTAAAGACATATCTTGGATATTTTAGTGGATTTGTTTAGTCCACAACAAAAAAAATCATGGTCCTCAAAATATATAATATAGTAAAAATTAAGATAATGGGTGAACCTTGTCATCCTCAGTGGACTGACACTGAAATTTTTGGAGAAATTACATTTTTCAGTTTCCTGGCCATTAATATGTTTTTAATGTTACTGACAGGTATTATATGGGAAAAAGAAGGAGTTGTGATCAAAAAAATTTTAGGAAATTTTAGTTTAAATCAAAATTGAAAATTAACATTTATTTACTATTGGACTTCTCAGAACTCCCATTAAGCCAAATGTAGTCTATGAATTTTCTGGAGAAAAATACAGTATCCATTAAAATATTTTAAAGTAGGTTTAATGTTGGTCAGGAATATGCAGAGCCAAAAACAAAAATTTGCAGTACAGAGAGTATATTTGGAATGTCATTCCAGAGAACAGGAATAAGGGACAGAGAAAGAGAGAAAAACAATACAAGAATGAGTTATCAAATTGGTAACTGCTATGGTTGACCAGTGTTAGATGTCACATGTGACCTTTGGAGAAGCTTTATGAAATGAATCCTGGAATTGACTATCTGGGGCACAGAATGAGAAAGATTTATCTACTAACATATATTCCTGACAGGTCTATGATCATTGTATGGGGTTCACTGCTGTCATATCTGGGTTCACATCTTTGAATGTTAGGTTGATTCCTAACAAGAGTGTCAATTTTTTTAGGGCAGCTAAGTACCTGGGTAGAAAATGAAAGCAGAGAGCCTAGGTCTAAGTGAAAGCTGGTAAGATGTACCAGTGCAGACTTGAAAGAAGTCTGCTCAGAATTGGTTACTGCATCAGAAGCTGGAGTTAGAGGAGACCCAGACATTGCACTTGAGGCATCTGCCATAACATGTTATCAACCCACTCCCAGAATCCAGTGGGAAGAAGACCAAAACTTTGGGAAAAATCTAATCTAAACCATTTGTAGTAAAATATATACTTTTTTCTGCGGAATGTGCTTTTAGATTAACTTTATGATCTTTCATTGGTCAAGTCAGTTTAAATAAATCTTAGAAATAATTCAAATATCATATATAAGTAGAAGCAACCACAGTTGCAAAAATATTAATCTTCTTAATAATAATGACCATTTTAAAAAATGTTACCATGGGGCCCCTGGGTGGCTCAGTCGGTTAAGCGTCCAACTTCGGCTCAGGTCATGATCTCCCAGTTTGTGGGTTCAAGCCCTGCATCGGGCTCTGTGCTGACAGCCGGCTCAGAGCCTGGAGCCTGTTTCAGATTCTGTATCTCCTTTCTCTGAACCTCCTCTGCTCACACTCTCTCTCTCTCTCTGTCTCAGAAATAAATAAAAAAAAAAAACATTAAAAAAAAAATAAAAAATGTTACCATTAAAGATAATAAAGTGAACACATTCATCTTACTAAAATTCTTTTGTCTTTTTCTTTTTTTTAACGTTTATTTATTTTTGAGACAGAGACAGACAGAGCACGAGCTGGGGAGGGGCAGAGAGAGAGAGACACACAGAATTTGAAACAGGCTCCAGGCTCTGAGCAGTCAGCACAGAGCCCGACATGGGACTCAAACCCATGGACTGGAGAATCATGACCTGAGCCGAGGTCAGACGTTCAACCAGCTGAGCCACCGAGAGGCCCCACCTCTTAGTAAAATTCTTACCTTTTGTGCATTTAAACAATACTGATCATAAAAGATTGAAGGATAAATTCATGAAGCAAAGTATAAGTTTTACAAGAAATGTATATGATAGATTTCACTAATGATAAATCTTCAGAGTATTGGTAAAAATAAAAATACATAAAAACTTCTAATCTAGCCTTTGAGTACACTTATCACATAATTTTTAAGAGCCATCATAAGGTAAAATGCCAAATTATTAGTTATTTTAGTATGTTATGTATATACACATTTATTTCTAACAAATAATCTTCTATATGCAACTTCACATATTAAGTTCTTAGTTTTCTTGTTGAGAACACATTCATGGAACGTAATGGGGATATTATTACTCTCATAGGTTTAACATCTGCAACTCAATTAAAAGCAAAACTACAGAAGAGCCATTATTGTACACAATGGTAAACACCCATAGAGCAATCAGCGTATCAAGGGGAATTGCTTCAAAAATATAAAAACAGAAACAACAAACAAGAAAGGCAATTTAGAGATGAGAGAGAACAAAAAGCTAAAAGATTGGCTTTTAATATTCTAGGACACCCAAGGTTTGTACTTTCATGCTTTTCATGACCTTTACAATTGAATGTCAATTTACACACATTAAAATCTGGAGTGTAAAAAGAGAATGGCCACAATGATATGTCTCATACATTTCATTAAAATTTTTTTCAAAATATAAAACACATCTCCTGGGTGGCTCAGCCTGTTAATAAGTAACCAACTCTTGATTTAGGCTCAGGTCATGATCTCATTGTCATGAGGCTGTGATGTAGAGGACCCTGTTGGGCTCTGCCATGGAACTTGCTTGGGATTCTCTCTCCTTCTTCCTGTACCCTCCCCCCCCCCAACTTGTGTATGTGTCCATGTGTGCATGTTCTTTCTTTCTCTCAAAAAAAAAAACACAAAACGTATTTTCTTATTATTTTCAAATCATTTGCCCCCGATCCGTCTAATTTAAATGGTTTTCTATTTTATTATTTTGCTTTATTTTATTTTTAATTCCAGTTTAGTTAGCATATGGTGTTATATTAGTTTTCAAAATAAACTTTGGAATGAAATCTGGTTTTAGAGTTTATAGATAATAGCACACAAATATCATGAATTTATTATGCAGCCTTGAAAACTTTTATCTAAGTGTTTAATTCCTTCATTGATCAGTGAACAGTAATAAGTATTGCCATTTTTAGAGAATTATGGAATTTTCTGATAAAGAATATATTTCAGATAAAGATACCTCAACTGCGAGAAGGAAACTGCCAAAACACCTTCTTGTGAAGGTAGTAGCAGTATTTTTTAAATCAAATATATTATTTGTCTATATTCTCTGTTCATGAGCTTTAATCCAGAGTTCTTCATTTAAGTGTACCTGAACATCAAATATAGGTCATATATTGATCCAAGAGCAAATGTACCAATGATAGTTTCATTGTCCCTTTACTTTTGCTTTTCCTACATGTCTTATCAATGGAATCACATAGTATATAATCTTTAGGGACTGGCTTCTCTCACAGATTCATCCAGATTATTGCTCATATTGTTGTCAAAAACAGACTGCTTTGGAGTCAAAACATAGCAGAAGGACAGATTTGAGGATAAGACTAGCTTTATTGTTTTGCCGGGCAAAGGAGGCTGCCACAGGGTATGGACTTCAAAATCTTCATGCCCCCAGGAAGAAGGGATTGGGAGGTTTTATAAGAAAATACAAGATGTACCTGGTTACCACAGAAACTATGTACATGCTGTCGGCCACCTTCATTAGGTCTGTAGGGTTGCACCAGGGTCCTGAAACAAAATACTAAGAATGGAGGAGAAGAGGTTTGCAGAAGACAGCAAAAAAGCTGCAGGGCCTTGGGTGACTTACTTGCTTGAGCATCTATATCTTGATTTCAACACAAGTCATGATTTTGTGGTTAGTGAAATGAAGCCTCCCAATGGGCTCTGTGCTGACAGCATGGAGTCTGCCTGAGATTCTCTTTCCTCTTTTTCCGCTCCTCCCTACTATCTTTCTCTTTTTTTCTGAAAACAAAATAAACTTAGAAATTTAAAAAAATCAATATTCACTGAAGCATTAGTGCAGACATTTTGATTCTTGTTGAACTTTATGCTAGTCAGTGATTTCGGTGTCAATAGCCACTTTTTTTTTTTTTTTTGAGTAGTATTCCACTGCTTCAGTCTAAGACATTTTGTTTCCCTATCCACTCCTTAAAGGATATTTGGGATATTTTGCATTTTTGGCAAATATGAATAGTAGTATCATAAAAACTTAGGTACTGAGTTTTTATGAATACATGATTTTAATTCTCTAGGATAAATTTCTAAAAGTTGGATATCTGGATGAGTTAGGTATATGTTTAAGGTTTTAGAAACTGGACAGTGTTTTCCAGAATTGCTGAACTGTTTTGCATTCCCACCAAGAATATACAAAAGTTTCAGATGCTTTACAACATTGCCAGCACCTAATATATATATGTACACATATATATACAACATATATACATAATATTAATATATGTATTTCATATGTATTATATATGTATGTATATGCCTTGTCTTCTCATTCAGCTTCTGGTATTCTTTAAGCTATAACAGTTTTTAATTTTGATCAAAGTCAATGTGTCATTTTTTTAAGGATTGTGCTTTTGATGTCTTATCTAAGATGGAATTAGTTAACCCAAAGTAAAAAAAAAAAAAATGTTCTCCAATATTTTGTATTATATTTTTCTAGTTTTCTATTTTACATTTAAGTTTTGATTCATTTTGAGTTAAGTTTTTAATATGGCTATACAGTATAAAGTATAGGTCAAGTTTGTTTTGTTTGTTTATATAAATATCCAGTTGTTCTAGCACCATTATATTTAAAAATAATGTCCTTTATCCATTGGATTGTCATTGTCAAAAAATAATAGCTGAACATATTTGTGTATCTCTATTTCTAGACTCACCATGCAATTCCATTAGTTTTATGTGTCTGTCTTTCATTGCTAACATCACATCTAGACATGCCTTTGAACTGGGTGCTGAGTGCTCCTACTTTATTCTTTGTACAAATTGTTTTGGATAGTCAAGTTATTCCCTCTTCATGTGAATTTTAGAATCACTCTGCATATGTCTACAGAGAATGTTACCAACATTTTATTAAGACTGAATTAAATGCATGGATTGACTCGGGAAGAACTGATATCCTAACTATCATGTATCTTCCAGTCCATAAATACAGTATGTCCACTTATTTAGGTCATGTTTTATTTCTTTCATGGGCAATTTATAGTTTTCAGCATATATTGTTCTCTACATGTTTGTTAGATTTGTATATAAATATATACTTTTGGGCCAGTATTACAATGGGAAATAAGGAGAGTTTTATTTCTTTCATAAAAAGTTTTAAGTCCTTTAATTTACTTGTCTTATTGCACTTGGTAAGACTTCTAATACAATTTTGAATAGAAATGATGAGAGCATACAGACTTGCCTAGTTCCTGAGTAAAGGAAATATGAACTAACTTGTGTTCTGCAAAAAGATATGTTGAAACCCTGACTCTAGGTACTGTGAATGAGATCTTATTTGCAAATAGGTTCTGTGCAGACATAATCACATTCAAACGAGGTCATACTGAATTAGAATGCATCCTAAATCCAATGATTGATGTCCTTATATGAAGGGAGAAATTTGGAAACACACTGACACACAAGAAGAGGCAGAAATTAAACTTGGGCTGCCACAAACTAAGCAATGATGAAGGCCACAGGAAACTGCAAGATTCAGGAACAGATTACTGTCTAGAGTCTTTAGAGTAGACATTGTCCTGCTAGTACCTTGATTTGTACTTCTTGCCTCCAGACTGTGAGAGAATAAATTTCTCATTTTATGCTACCCTGTCTGTGGTACTTTGTTTCAGCAGACCTAGGAAACTAGGATGAGGGAAAGCAATCTGATCTCACAATTTAGTATGATGTTAACTACAGTTTTTAAAGAGATTTTTATCAGAATGTGGGTTTTTTCTATTAATAGTTTAATAAGTTTTATTATTATTGTTGTTATTAATTAATGGATGTTGAATTTTTCAGGTGTTTTTCTGCATCTATTGAGATGGTCATGTGTTTTTTCTTTCTTTTGGGGGCTTTCTTTCTTAATGAATATGGTGAATTATATTGATTGGTTTGCAAATGCTGAGTGAGGTTAATATTCTCAGGTTAAAATACTTTTGATTATATTATATGACTCGATTTATCTATTGCTGGTTTCAATCTTAAATTTTTATAAAATGTTTATTTATTTATTTTGAGAGACAGAAACAGAGAGAGAGAGCAAGAGCAAGGGAGGGGAAAGAATGGATTGAAAGAGAGAGAATCCCAAGAAGGTTCTGCAGTCAGCACAGAGCGCAGCGTGGGGTTCAGTCTTAGAAATCATGAGATCATGACCTGACATAAACTCAAGAGTGGGATGCTACACCGACTGAACCAC
Organism: Crocuta crocuta; assembly: GCF_008692635.1. Lineage (NCBI taxonomy): Eukaryota > Metazoa > Chordata > Mammalia > Carnivora > Hyaenidae > Crocuta > Crocuta crocuta. The sequence continues at coordinate 7,303,360 of NW_027529441.1, read as the reverse complement.
CCAGGCGCCTGGTCAATTTAATATTTTTTTAGGTTTGTTTCATCTATATTTATAAAGCTTTTTGTCTGTAGTGTTTTGTGTTGTTATTGTTGTTACTTAATTTTGTGATTATTATTTTCTTTAGGTAATGTCTTTGTTTGTTTGTTTTTAATAAGGGTATTTCTGGCCTCAGAATATGAGTTGGAAAGAATTTGCTTCTTTTCTATCTTCTGAATAAAATATATAAAGGTCATTTTTCTTTATTAAATAGTACAATTAACTAGTGAAGCCATCTGGGTCTGGTATTTTTCTTGTAGGATAGTTTCTAAATACAAATGCAATTATTGCATTTAGTATCAGACATTTTAAATTTATTTACTGCATTTTTGTTGGATGTTGGTAGTTTGTGTTTTTCAAGGCTTAAGTCTTTTCATCTGAGTTGTTAAATTTATGTGCATAATATTGTTTGCAGAACTATCTCATTATCTTTTTAACATCTGTGGGGTCAACAGAGTTAATAATTTTTGTCTTCAGTCTTTGTTACAGAATATGACTAAAGATTTATCAATTTTGTTAATTTCTTATGAAGTCTGTTTTTGTTTCACTTATTTTCCAGACTGCTTTTCTGTTCTCCCTTTATTTACTTATGCATTTTCATTTCTTGTGTTTTTTTTTTCCTTTCTGTTCGCTTTGGGTTAATTTTGCTCTGCTTGTTTAGTGTAAGGTGATGCCATAAATTATAGACTTGCATTGTTTTTTTCTTTTCTAATATACATAATTAATGCACAAGTTTCCCTCTAAGCTACATTCCACAAATATGAATATATTATATTTTCATTTCCTTTCTATTCAAAATATTCCAAATTTACCCTAGGCTTCCTTTCTGATATATGGGTTATTGAGTAGGATGTTTTTAAAAAAAAATATCCAAGTTGGAGTGCCTGGGTGGCTCAGTTGGTTAAGTGTCCAACTTCAGCTCAAGTCATGATATCACGGTTTAGGAGTTTGAGCCCTGCATCGGGCTCTGGGTTGAGAGTTGTCTCTGTCTCTCTCTCTTTCCCTCTTTCTCTCTCAAAAATAAATAAACATTTTTAAAAATTAAAAAAAAAATCCAAGTAGTCTTAGTCTGTTTGGGCTACTGTAACAACAGCAACAACAAAGAAGTCATAGATGGGTTGCACAAGTAATTATTTCTCAGAATTCTAACGACTGGGAAGTCCAAGATCAAGGTGTTGGTAAATTTGGTGTCTGGTGGGAGCCCACTTTCTGGTTCACAGATAGTCCCCCTTTCACTATGTTTTCATACAGTGACTAGGATTCTGTGTCTGCCTCTCTTTCCACTCCTCCCCTCCTTTCTCTCTCATATATCATAATAATTATATATTTTAATTTATATGTGTGTACTATATATATATATATATATATGTTGGTTGGTTGGCTAAATATTTAACATTCACTAGTAACCATGCCAATCCCTTTAAATTTGTCCTATTATTAAATTATCAAAACAACATCATAGAGCAGACAAAGTCATTTTCTTTTTTCTTCTTCTTCTTCTCTTCCTTAACAAATGAGGGAACTGAGGTTCAGAGCTGTTAAATCTCTTACCCAAGGTTACATGACTACTGAATAGCAGCAGATATTTGAATATAGTCTTATTACATGTGGTTTATTGTACTTTTTTTCAATTCTCTCTTCCCTTTTGCCTTATTGACTTTGGCCTTATCATGTAAATTGCTTCAGTCAGAGAATGTGAGTGTACAGGCTGTTTCTAATGACAGGATTTAAAAGTATTTTCATGGATGTCTTCTCATTCTCAGCAAGGAGAGCAATGCAGGGCAGCCACAAGTTTGCCCTTTGACTTTGAAAAAAGAGACATATTTCTGTTAAAGATCTCAACATTAACATAGAAGAGAGTCACCCTACCTAACCTACATCAACAAAAACACATGAATGAAAAGTGAATGTGTAGTACTAATAGCTCCTGGGATATTGGGGTTGTTTGTTACATTGCATTATCACAGTGATTGCTGACTAATACTGTTTATAAGCAGTGTAACTTGACCTGAGTATTAAGAATAACCATTGTAATAAAATACAGGCAGAGCAGAAAAATAAGTGTATACTGTTGCATATGAGACTTACATTAAGTATAAACATGTACATTGTTGATAGAAAGTCTGTGTTCAAATGTTGTCTGTAATCTCCCAGCATTTAGTTTTAATGGCTTCCTGAACTTGTTTCTTTAAATTAGATATTGAGAATACTATACCTATTTGGGCTGTTGTAAATATTAAATTAGCAACTTTAGTAACATTTTCCATCATAGAACTAGGCATATAACTGATCTTTAATATATATTATATTTTATCATGATAATGAGAATTATAGATACTGATATAAGGTAGCGAGAACATCAATATAGGCACTTTGATAGTGTCAACATGTGTCTGAGTGTATTAATGAATGAACATACTTTTTATGTTTCTGATGATCTAATCAGATTTTCTAATTAAGTTATCCAATAGAAGTAACATAAATTACTAGAAAAAATTCTTTATTTCATTATTTGTGTCCATACAGTACAAAGGAAATAATTCACTTAGATTTATTAGTTACTTTGTCTTACAAAACAGTCTACATGGCTTATTCTACATTAAATACAGAAATTGATATTACCCTAAAGCTAAAGAAAAATCATATCTATTTCTTTGGGATATATTGGGCATTTCAGAGTATTTATATTGTGATCATCTGCTTCTTGGTGTAGATGAATAAATCATCTGCATGACTGGAAGTTGAGATGTCTATAGCCAACAGCGGTCGGAAAAGGGGTCTGAGAAAATAGATGGTGAAATAGATTTAAATATTCCCCCAAACCTGCCCCTCCTTCCACTGAATAAAATATGACAGTGCCATTAGGATAACAAAATTTAAAAAAGAAAAAAACAGCAACTCTGAACAACATGTATGATAAAAGTAGGAGACACATTTTCTGCTTAAACCTTTAAATACAAGTTGTTGTCGATAAACCTTTGGCAGCTACACGAGCTGATCATGGTGAGCAGCTATGCAAGCAGCTAGCAGGAGGAATGGAATGATGTATCTTGCATACCTGAAAACCTCAATACGTCCCCACAGATGCTCTCCTGAAAGCTCACCAGGACAGTTTAAGAAGAACATCAAATGAGGAGATGGCGCTGTACACACTTTATTTTAAAAAAAAATTTTTTATGTCCCATTTATTTCTGAGAGAGACAGCGTGAGCAGGGGAGGGTCAGAGAGAGAGGGAGACACAGAATCTGAAACAGGCTCCCGGCTCTGAGCTAGTAGCTCAGAGTAGTTCGACGCGGGGCTTGAACCCACAAACCCCACAAAATGTGAGATCATGACCTGAGCCGAAGTCGGACGCTTAACCGACTGAGCCACCCAGGCGCCCCTGCTGTACACCCTTTAATAGTAGGTAAGAAAAATATATTCTGTACTGAGATCCTTTAGGAGTCTGATCCCTCTGAATTTTCAAAACTAAGCAGCCAAACTCCTTTCCAGGACAAAGCCTTACACAGAGAATAAACTTCAAAGAATGGAATCTAAACTGAGCAGAAGAACAACATGGGGGGAAAGGTCCAGATAAAAATAGGAGAGGGATATTAAAAAATTCAGGAAGCAAGGTGCCATACTTTTGAAGATTCCTTAAAACAATCTAAGGAAATATCTTAAACTGTGCAGTAACTAAAACAAATTTGAGCTATTTTTTTTTCTTTTTTAAAATGACATTTAAAAAAACTAATTGGTTACCTTTGGAAGAGTATTAGAAATCATTTTATGTAGGAATGAGTAACAAAAGAAGTGAAGACAAATCTCATGAAGTAATTGTGATAATGAAAAGGATGAATATCAGAATAGCATTACTATACAGAGACTGAGGCACCTGGATGGCTCAGTCGGTTGAGTGTTGGACTTCAGATCACGTCGCAGTCTCATGGTTTGTGACTTCAAGCCCCACATCGGGCTCTGTGCTGACAGCCCAGAGCCTGGAACCTGTTCATGAGAGATAATCAAATATTATATTGTTCCTAATTGAATTAAACATGTTATCTATGAAACAGTCTTGCCAAAGCATTGGCCCTAAATCTCATTAGACTTAGAGAAGCAATGACCAATTAACAAAAATTATGAAAGACAGAGAAGCATATTAAACTGCAACATTGTGATCCAATCAGCAAAATCCAGACTGTGGGAAACTACAAGGAAAATTATCCAATTCCTTAGAAAATAGCTTGCAATCAAAAAAAGAAAAAAGAGAAAAAGAATGGAAGAACATGTGGATTTAAAAAAAACTAAACATTGTTTTTAAAAAATTAAAAACAAAAATTAACTATAAAATTAAGTTTTTTGAAAAACTAAAATAGATTTTGTTCATAAAAGCCAGGCTATGCTCTGGGGGGTGGGGTGTCCTGGAGAGTATATATTGAATTTCTATTTGCAGACCTAATAATTATTAAAAGTGCATTTACTTGTTAATAATACATAAAGGTATAAACTTTTAAACATTTTAAAATTTAAATATAGGGGTGCCTGGGTGGCTCAGTTGGTTAAGTGTCCAACTTCCGCTCAGGTCATGATCCCATGGTTCGTGGATTCGAGCCCCGCGTCGGGCTCTGTGCTGACAGCTAGCTCAGAGCCTGGAGCCTGTTTCAGATTCTGTATCTCCCTCTCTCTCTGACCCTCCTCTGCTCACGCTGTCTTTCTCTCTCTCTCAGAAATAAATAAATATTAAAAAAGTTAAATATAAATATGTTTAAAAATTATATTTAAAAAGGAGTCTGGGAAATACTAGGTTAAACGCTGTTAAATAGATTTATTTTTAATTTTAGGAATTCTGCGTTTTAGCATTTTCAGTGCTTAGTGTGAATCACTGAGAGAGCAATTTAGCTCGCAACATTTAACAATCTAATTTGTCCAAGAATTCTTTTTTTCCCCCCAAAACTCTCATTAAATATTCTTGAGAACTCAATGTTGCCTAAAGTACAACACAGGATATGCTTGTATATTCAATATATACATACAATCTACTGGTACCTGAGGCCACATCAGTGCAATGTTTATATTCCTCTAAAAATATCAATTATCATATAACTGTGCCTAACTTACTAAATAGTCTTCAACATGACAATATTTTATACTTCAACCAATGTTGAAGTAATGTCGTTAATGAGAAGTTTAAGTGGCAATTGTGTTAGTCTTATTAGGCATCATTGAATTAATTCTGAAATCTAGTTTTAATTCTTGATTTTTGGCTGTTCCCATTGTTTTCTTGATTATTAAGAACAGGTATATAGATCCTGAGGTGCCTGAATGACTCAGTTGTTTGGGTGTCTGACTTCAGCTTAGGTCATGATCTCGCAGTTTGTGGGTTTGAGCCCTGTGTCAGGCTCTGTGCTGACAGCTTGGAGACTGGAGCCTGCTTTGGATTCTGTGTCTCCTTCTCTCTCTGCCCCTGCCCCACTCATGCTCTTTCTCTCTCTCTCAAAAATAAATAAAAATTAAAAAAAAAAAAACAGGATAGGTATATCCTATTCTATAGAAACAAAAAACCCAAGGTTCACTAGGGGAATACAAAATTAAGGTGTATGAACCTAAAATGTCACAACTAAAGCATTTTTATAATTGTTGACAACATTATAATTGTGACAGCTAAAGCTATAATTGTATAGCTCTGCAATATACCAGAGCCAGAATACTATAATAAGCTTAAAATTTGTACTAAATCCCATTAGTTATACAAGATTCAAGCTGCCTTTCCAATATAAGACCAAATTCTGTGGCTATATAGAGGACAGACATGATCTTTTCGCCTAGAACCCCAGAGAATCCATATCTCATTGAGACAAGTAAGTTTAGGGAAAAATATAATTCAAGTATCTGCCTAGAATAATTCATTTTCTGTATTATAAGGTCTAAAATTAACTCTTAAGTCTTTGTTCTATGACAATGGGCAACTCCAGTTGTGAGGCCATCTTTTGTGAGGGGACCATCCAATAAGGACATTCCTTGGGGACTTTAGTTACCAGATTCTTTAACATCAAAATTTAACCACCAACAAATTATTCATTTATACTTTATTCCTTTAATATTGTGTACTTTAGGTTGGCAAGCATGGTAAATTTAGTACATTCATTTTTCTTATATAAAAAGTCAGTATGCAATTTATTGGTAAATAAAATAGGGATAAAAACAAGATGAATATGGATTTCTTAAATCTTTCTTAAATAAACAGAGATTATTAAAAAGTTTATCAACTATGTTAGATAGTTAGGGCTACCATAACAAAATACTATAGACTGTGTGGTTTAAACAACAGAAATTTATCTTCTCACAGTTCTGGATGCTAGAAATCTAATATCAAGGTGTTAGCATATTTGGTTTTCCTGAAGTTTCTCCTGTTGGCTTACAGTTGGCCACTTTCTTGTCATGTCCTCATGTGGCATTTTCTCTATACAGGCTTCCCCGTCATGTCCCATTTTTTTATTAGGATAACAGTCATATTGGATTGGGATCCTTCCTTTACGATGTCATTTAACCTTAGTTACCTTTTTATTTTTATTTTTTAATATTTTATTTCTTTCTGAGAGAGAGAGACAGCGTGAACAGGGGAGGGTCAGAGAAAGAGGGAGATACAGAATCTGAAACAGACTCCAGGCTCTGAGCTAACTGTCAGCACACAGCCCGAAGCAGGGCTTGAATCCACGAACTGTAAGATCATGAACTGAGCTGAAGTCAGAGGCTTAACCGACTGAGCAACCCAGGTGCCCCAACTTAATTACCTTTTTAAAAGGCCTATCTCTAATCATAGTCACATTGATTTTAAGCTTCAAAATTTTAGTGAATTTTAGTAGGGCACACTTCAGTCTATAATACCAACTAAATCAAATGCACATATAACTCAAAATGGAGCTTTTCTCCCCAGAAAATTGAATACACATAATGAGTATAATAAATATATCCATTAAACATGGTTATTGAGTAGCCACTAATCATCAGGTCCCAACTATGCTAGCTCATAGATGAATAATGGGAAAAAGAGAACATTATTCCAGCACTCAGACGTCCTGAGTAAGCAGGCAATCCGCATACCATAGAGTGATAACAGCTGTGGAAGAGGAAGCAAAGTGCTCTGTGAAGGGCCATGGAGGAACACCTAACCTAGACACTGGGCATGAGGAGCAGCCCCTTAAAGAAATTGTCACCTACATGAGATGTCAAGGATGAGATTATTCTCACACACACACACACACACACACACACACACACACACACACACACACAAAGGCAAAACACTTCCTCTTCCTTCCCCCCCAAAAAAAACACACCAAACACATATGTAAAGTGTGTTGTGGTTGGGTATGGTGTTGAGCATACTGGGCAGAGGAAATCGCATACTCAAATACTCAGTGGTAAATATCATCAGGAGATTTCAGAAATTTTCAATAAGACAGTCTCACTGAAGTCCAGGCAAAAGGTGTTGCTAGAGAGAGGGTTGCAAAATTGGTGTTTGTTAGATTTTCTCTAGATGCCAGCAGTATCCCACCAATGCTGATGGCCAGCTATGACAGGCAAATTTGACTGTGGGCTTTGCCAAATATTTCCTGTTTGAGAACCACTGAACTAGAATTAACCCATCTCTTAGTATGTACTTGAAAATTAGGAGGAAGGATAAAAACATTTGCTTTCAGAAGACACAAGGTTGATAAATTGAATAGGTATGGTTGGGCCATATATAGTTTCAGTTCCAAAGATCTAGTTCTGGAGTCTCTCTCTTTTTTTTTTTTAATGGTTTTCTGGGGGCATCTGGGTGGCTCAGTCGGTTAAGCGTCCAATTTCGGTTCAGGACATGATCTCACAGTTCGTGGGTTGGAGCCCCTCCATGGGGTTCTGTGCTGACAGCTCAGAGCCTGGAGCCTGTTTCAGATTGTGTGTCTCCCTCTCTCTCTGCCCCTCTCTCTCTCATGCTCTGTCTCTCTCTGCCTCAAAAATAAATAAACTATAAAAAAATAAATTAAATAAAATTGT